>NC_092234.1:38270451-38375451 GCF_036320965.1 Panulirus ornatus | reverse complement strand
GGTTAGGTTAGGTTAGGTTAGGTTAGGTTAGGTTAGGTTAGGTTAGGTTAGGTTAGGTTAGGTTAGGTTAGGTTAGGTTAGGTTAGGTTAGGTTAGGTTAGGTTAGGTTAGGTTAGGTTAGGTTAGGTTAGGTTAGGTTAGGTTAGGTTAGGTTAGGTTAGGTTAGGTTAGGTTAGGTTAGGTTAGGTTAGGTTAGGTTAGGTTAGGTTAGGTTAGGTTAGGTTAGGTTAGGTTAGGTTAGGTTAGGTTAGGTTAGGTTAGGTTAGGTTAGGTTAGGTTAGGTTAGGTTAGGTTAGGTTAGGTTAGGTTAGGTTAGGTTAGGTTAGGTTAGGTTAGGTTAGGTTAGGTTAGGTTAGGTTAGGTTAGGTTAGGTTAGGTTAGGTTAGGTTAGGTTAGGTTAGGTTAGGTTAGGGGTTGGTTTGGGTTGGTTAGGGGTTAGGTTAGGTTAGGTGTAGGGTTGGTTTGGTTGGGTGTAGGTGTAGGTTTGGTTAGTTGTAGGTTGGGGTTGGGTAGGTTTGGTTGGTTTGGTTAGGTTAGGGGTAGGTTTGGGTAGGGTGGGTGGTTAGGGTAGGTTGGGTGGGTTGGGAGGTTAGGGTAGGGTGGGTTGGTTGGTTTGGGTTGGGTAGGGTGGTTGGTTAGGGTTGGTTAGGTTAGGTGAGGTTAGGTGTGGTGTGGGTAGGTGAGGTGAGGGTGGTTAGGGTTGGTGTGTAGGAGTGGTTGGGTTTGGTTAGGGGTGGGTTGGGGTTGGGGTAGGTCTTGGGGTGGGGTTTTGGGGTTAGGTGGGGTTGTGGGGTAGGGGTGGGTAGGTGTGGGTAGGGTAGGGGTGGGTTGGTGAGGGTTGGGGTGAGGGGAGGGTAGGGTGGTGAGGTGAGGGGAGGGTGGGGTAGGGGTGTGGGAGGTGGGTGAGGTGGGGTGGGGTGGGGTGGGGTGGGGTGGGGTGGGGAGGGGGTGGGGTGGGGTGGGGTGGGGAAGGGGTGGGGTGGGGGTGGGGTGAGGGTGGGGAGGGTGGGTGTGGGGGTGGGGTGGGGTGGGGCTGGGGTGGGGTGGGGTGGGGGTGGGGTGGCGGTGGGGTGGGGTGGGGTGGGGTGGGGTTGGGGTGGGGTGGGGTGGGGTGGGGGTGTGAGCAGAGAGCGGGAAGAAGAACAGAACGGGGGGGGGGGTTAAGTTAAGTTAAGTTAAGTTAAGTTAAGTTAAGTTAAGTTAAGTTAAGTTAAGTTAAGTTAAGTTAAGTTAAGTTAAGTTAAGTTAAGTTAAGTTAAGTTAAGTTAAGTTAAGTTAAGTTAAGTTAAGTTAAGTTAAGTTAAGTTAAGTTAAGTTAAGTTAAGTTAAGTTAAGTTAAGTTAAGTTAAGTTAAGTTAAGTTAAGTTAAGTTAAGTTAAGTTAAGTTAAGTTAAGTTAAGTTAAGTTAAGTTAAGTTAAGTTAAGTTAAGTTAAGTTAAGTTAAGTTAAGTTAAGTTAAGTTAAGTTAAGTTAAGTTAAGTTAAGTTAAGTTAAGTTAAGTTAAGTTAAGTTAAGTTAAGTTAAGTTAAGTTAAGTTAAGTTAAGTTAAGTTAAGTTAAGTTAAGTTAAGTTAAGTTAAGTTAAGTTAAGTTAAGTTAAGTTAAGTTAAGTTAAGTTAAGTTAAGTTAAGTTAAGTTAAGTTAAGTTAAGTTAAGTTAAGTTAAGTTAAGTTAAGTTAAGTTAAGTTAAGTTAAGTTAAGTTAAGTTAAGTTAAGTTAAGTTAAGTTAAGTTAAGTTAAGTTAAGTTAAGTTAAGTTAAGTTAAGTTAAGTTAAGTTAAGTTAAGTTAAGTTAAGTTAAGTTAAGTTAAGTTAAGTTAAGTTAAGTTAAGTTAAGTTAAGTTAAGTTAAGTTAAGTTAAGTTAAGTTAAGTTAAGTTAAGTTAAGTTAAGTTAAGTTAAGTTAAGTTAAGTTAAGTTAAGTTAAGTTAAGTTAAGTTAAGTTAAGTTAAGTTAAGTTAAGTTAAGTTAAGTTAAGTTAAGTTAAGTTAAGTTAAGTTAAGTTAAGTTAAGTTAAGTTAAGTTAAGTTAAGTTAAGTTAAGTTAAGTTAAGTTAAGTTAAGTTAAGTTAAGTTAAGTTAAGTTAAGTTAAGTTAAGTTAAGTTAAGTTAAGTTAAGTTAAGTTAAGTTAAGTTAAGTTAAGTTAAGTTAAGTTAAGTTAAGTTAAGTTAAGTTAAGTTAAGTTAAGTTAAGTTAAGTTAAGTTAAGTTAAGTTAAGTTAAGTTAAGTTAAGTTAAGTTAAGTTAAGTTAAGTTAAGTTAAGTTAAGTTAAGTTAAGTTAAGTTAAGTTAAGTTAAGTTAAGTTAAGTTAAGTTAAGTTAAGTTAAGTTAAGTTAAGTTAAGTTAAGTTAAGTTAAGTTAAGTTAAGTTAAGTTAAGTTAAGTTAAGTTAAGTTAAGTTAAGTTAAGTTAAGTTAAGTTAAGTTAAGTTAAGTTAAGTTAAGTTAAGTTAAGTTAAGTTAAGTTAAGTTAAGTTAAGTTAAGTTAAGTTAAGTTAAGTTAAGTTAAGTTAAGTTAAGTTAAGTTAAGTTAAGTTAAGTTAAGTTAAGTTAAGTTAAGTTAAGTTAAGTTAAGTTAAGTTAAGTTAAGTTAAGTTAAGTTAAGTTAAGTTAAGTTAAGTTAAGTTAAGTTAAGTTAAGTTAAGTTAAGTTAAGTTAAGTTAAGTTAAGTTAAGTTAAGTTAAGTTAAGTTAAGTTAAGTTAAGTTAAGTTAAGTTAAGTTAAGTTAAGTTAAGTTAAGTTAAGTTAAGTTAAGTTAAGTTAAGTTAAGTTAAGTTAAGTTAAGTTAAGTTAAGTTAAGTTAAGTTAAGTTAAGTTAAGTTAAGTTAAGTTAAGTTAAGTTAAGTTAAGTTAAGTTAAGTTAAGTTAAGTTAAGTTAAGTTAAGTTAAGTTAAGTTAAGTTAAGTTAAGTTAAGTTAAGTTAAGTTAAGTTAAGTTAAGTTAAGTTAAGTTAAGTTAAGTTAAGTTAAGTTAAGTTAAGTTAAGTTAAGTTAAGTTAAGTTAAGTTAAGTTAAGTTAAGTTAAGTTAAGTTAAGTTAAGTTAAGTTAAGTTAAGTTAAGTTAAGTTAAGTTAAGTTAAGTTAAGTTAAGTTAAGTTAAGTTAAGTTAAGTTAAGTTAAGTTAAGTTAAGTTAAGTTAAGTTAAGTTAAGTTAAGTTAAGTTAAGTTAAGTTAAGTTAAGTTAAGTTAAGTTAAGTTAAGTTAAGTTAAGTTAAGTTAAGTTAAGTTAAGTTAAGTTAAGTTAAGTTAAGTTAAGTTAAGTTAAGTTAAGTTAAGTTAAGTTAAGTTAAGTTAAGTTAAGTTAAGTTAAGTTAAGTTAAGTTAAGTTAAGTTAAGTTAAGTTAAGTTAAGTTAAGTTAAGTTAAGTTAAGTTAAGTTAAGTTAAGTTAAGTTAAGTTAAGTTAAGTTAAGTTAAGTTAAGTTAAGTTAAGTTAAGTTAAGTTAAGTTAAGTTAAGTTAAGTTAAGTTAAGTTAAGTTAAGTTAAGTTAAGTTAAGTTAAGTTAAGTTAAGTTAAGTTAAGTTAAGTTAAGTTAAGTTAAGTTAAGTTAAGTTAAGTTAAGTTAAGTTAAGTTAAGTTAAGTTAAGTTAAGTTAAGTTAAGTTAAGTTAAGTTAAGTTAAGTTAAGTTAAGTTAAGTTAAGTTAAGTTAAGTTAAGTTAAGTTAAGTTAAGTTAAGTTAAGTTAAGTTAAGTTAAGTTAAGTTAAGTTAAGTTAAGTTAAGTTAAGTTAAGTTAAGTTAAGTTAAGTTAAGTTAAGTTAAGTTAAGTTAAGTTAAGTTAAGTTAAGTTAAGTTAAGTTAAGTTAAGTTAAGTTAAGTTAAGTTAAGTTAAGTTAAGTTAAGTTAAGTTAAGTTAAGTTAAGTTAAGTTAAGTTAAGTTAAGTTAAGTTAAGTTAAGTTAAGTTAAGTTAAGTTAAGTTAAGTTAAGTTAAGTTAAGTTAAGTTAAGTTAAGTTAAGTTAAGTTAAGTTAAGTTAAGTTAAGTTAAGTTAAGTTAAGTTAAGTTAAGTTAAGTTAAGTTAAGTTAAGTTAAGTTAAGTTAAGTTAAGTTAAGTTAAGTTAAGTTAAGTTAAGTTAAGTTAAGTTAAGTTAAGTTAAGTTAAGTTAAGTTAAGTTAAGTTAAGTTAAGTTAAGTTAAGTTAAGTTAAGTTAAGTTAAGTTAAGTTAAGTTAAGTTAAGTTAAGTTAAGTTAAGTTAAGTTAAGTTAAGTTAAGTTAAGTTAAGTTAAGTTAAGTTAAGTTAAGTTAAGTTAAGTTAAGTTAAGTTAAGTTAAGTTAAGTTAAGTTAAGTTAAGTTAAGTTAAGTTAAGTTAAGTTAAGTTAAGTTAAGTTAAGTTAAGTTAAGTTAAGTTAAGTTAAGTTAAGTTAAGTTAAGTTAAGTTAAGTTAAGTTAAGTTAAGTTAAGTTAAGTTAAGTTAAGTTAAGTTAAGTTAAGTTAGTTAAGTTAAGTTAAGTTAAGTTAAGTTAAGTTAAGTTAAGTTAAGTTAAGTTAAGTTAAGTAAGTTAAGTTAAGTAAGTTAAGTTAAGTTAAGTTAAGTTAAGTTAAGTTAAGTTAAGTTAAGTTAAGTTAAGTTAAGTTAAGTTAAGTTAAGTTAAGTTAAGTTAAGTTAAGTTAAGTTAAGTAAGTTAAGTTAAGTTAAGTTAAGTTAAGTTAAGTTAAGTTAAGTTAAGTTAAGTTAAGTTAAGTTAAGTTAAGTTAAGTTAAGTTAAGTTAAGTTAAGTTAAGTTAAGTTCAGTTAAGTTAAGTTAAGTTAAGTTAAGTTAAGTTAAGTTACGTTAAGTTAAGTTAAGTTAAGTTTTTTTTTTTTTTTTTTTTTTTTTTTTTTTATAATTAAGTTAAGTATAATTAATTAAGTTAGTTAAGTTAGTTAAGTAGTAAGTAAGTTAAGTAAGTTAGTTATTAAGTAATTTAGTTAATGTTAAGTTATTTAATTAAGTTAGTAAGTTAAGTTAAGTAAGTTAAGTAAGTTAAGTAGTATTAAGTGAAGTTAATTAAATTTAAGTTAATATTAGTTATTTAATTAAGTTAAGTATTTTAATTAAGTAAGTTAATAGTAAGTTAAGTTAAGTTAAGTTAGTTAATTAGTTATAAGTAAGTAAGTTAAGTTAAGTTACAACTAGTTAAGTTCAGTTAAGTTAAGTTAAGTTTCAGTTTAATTAAGTTCAGTTAAGTTTCATTTCCGTTAGAGTTTACGTTCGTTACACAAGTTACAAGTCAAGTTCAAAGTAAAGTAAGTTAGTTAACGTTCAGTTAAGTTTACAGTTTCTAAGTTAAGTTTAAGTTAAGTAAGTTCAGTTAGTTCAGATGTTCAGTTCAGTTCAGTATAAGTTCCGTTCTGTTCAGTACCGTTCCCTTTAAGTTCATAACAGTACCTTACCGTTAACCGTTACCCTTACCGTTTACTTTCAATTTACAGTAACCGTTAACAGTTCCGTTACCGGTCCGATCGTACCGATACGTTCCCGAACCGTTCAGAACCGTATCCGTTACCTACCGTACATTAACCGTTCGTTCCGATCCGTTCCTCAACCTTACCTAACCTTTTCCTAACCTATCCTTAACCTACCTAACATAACCTTAAACCTAATCATGAACCGAACCTAAACCTACCTACCTATCCAGTCCTAACTCGTTCTAACTACCGACTTACCGAATCCGTACCTATCCAATACCTACCTAACCTAACATAACCTAAATCCTACCTAACCTAACCGAACCTTACCTCTAACCTATCCGAACCTAACCTAACCTAACCTATCATATCCTTACCTAACCGATACTAACCTAACTAACCTACCTAAACCTAAACCTAACCTAACCTAACCTAAACCTAACCTAACCTAACCCAACCCAACCCTAACCTACCTAACCTACCCTAACCTAACCTAACCTAAACCTACCTACCCTAACTAACCTAACCTAACCTAAACCTACCTAAAACCCAACCTAAACCTACCTAACCTAACCTAAACCTACCTAACCTAACCTAACCTAACTTAACTTAACATAACCTAACCTAACCCCTAACCTACTAACCTAAACCTAACCTAACCCTAAAAAAAAAAAAAAAAAAAAAAAAAAAAAAACAAAAAAAAAAAAAAAAAAAAAAAAAAAAAAAAAAAACAAAAAAAAAAAAAAAAAAAAACAATAAAAAAAAAAAAAAAAAAAAAAAAAAAAAAAAAAAAAAAAAAAAAAAAAAAAAACAAAAAAAAAAAAAAAAAAAAAAAAAAAAAAAAAAAAAAAATATAAAAAAAAACAAAAAAAAAAAAAAAAAAAAATAAAAAAACTAACTTACTACCTAACTAACCCAACCTAACCTAACCAACATAACCTAAACCTAAACTACCCTAAACAACTAACCCCTAACCTAACCTAACCAAAACATAACCTAACTAAACCTAACCTATCCTAACCTAACCTAACCTAAACCTAAACCTAACCTAACCTACCCTAACCTAACCTAACCTACCTAACCTAACCTAACCTAACCTAACCTAACCTAACCTACCCTACCTAACCTAACCTATCCTACCTAACACTAACCTAACCTAACCTAGACCTAACCTAACCAAACCTAACCTAACTAACCTAACCAACCTAACCTAACCATAACCCAACCCAACCCTGAACCTAACCTAACATAACCTAACCTACCCCTCCCACCTCCTCCGAAGCGGCATACAACACACACCAAATGCCACACTCATCACTCTAGCTTTCGATGACGACGGGCCCGACCAGCCTCCCTCCTTCCTCACACATGTGGTGGTGGTGGTCATCCATCAGTGGTCCATTATCGATCGATCCACATTGCGTCCACAGAGTTTGTACATTCACTCACTCGATTGGCGGTTGTCTTTTAGGTATTAGAGCACGAGCGAGGGAGCGGGTGCGGGTTGGAGGCGGCCGGTGGAGGGGAGGAGAAAGGGGCCCACCCCCAAACCTCCCGCGCCGCTCTCGCATTTCCATACCAAACACACCCTCATACCCTCTCCTCCTCACTCTCACTTTCGATTCCAGCGTAGAAGGTCCAGTTACGGTGGCGAAATACACAAATCCTCTTTTTGTTTATGTTTATTATTGTAAGGATTTTTTGCCATCGATTGGCGTCGAGTGATACATCCCTTAATCTTTTTCGGATTAAAACCTAACCTATCGAGAGAGCGGCGACGGCGGCCGACCCCCCCCCCCACAAACCCGGCGCGCATAACACCACACACACCACACTCCGAGCAGCAAGCCCCCGAACCTTATCCCTTTGCGATGACGCGCGGGCCCGAACCACCTCCCGCCCTTCCTCACTCCACGGTGGTGGTGAAACTCGTGAACAATTATCGATAGAGCCACATTTGCATCCGTGGAGTTTCACATTCACTCACTAGATTGGCGTTGTTTTAGTAAACTATTCGTACGCGAGCGAGAGGAAAGCGGGAGGCAGCGGGGGCGGCGGGAGGAGGAGGCGGCAACCCCCCCCCCCCCACCCTCCACAATATCGCGCGGTTTCACTTCCATACACAAACACCCAGCCAGCCACCTCTTCCTAACTCTCAATGCCGGCGGTTAGGGGGTCCAGTTACGTTAAGTTAGTGGTAAAATTTTCTTGTCTGTGGCGAAATGACACAAGTCCGAATCATTGTACGTAAGTAATCGTACATGTGATGGCTATAAATAATACGTAGTAAATGAACGGGCGCATACCACCACAACTCACACCGAGCCAGCTAGACCAGCATGCCACCTCTCACTCTCGCTGTTGATGACGCGCGGCCCCCGCCGGTACCCACCTCCCTTCCTTTCCGTACTCACAGTTGGTGGTGGGTGTGTGAACATCAGTGAGGCATTTATCGATCGACCTCAATGCATCCGTGGAGTCTGACAATACATATCACTTAGATTGGCGATTGTTTTAATAACACTCGTTTTTATAAAACCGGATCGAGGGAGCGGCCGGTGGCGGCGGAGGAGGAGGTCGGCTAACAACACCACCCGCCCTTTTCCCCCATCGCCCGCGCGCTCTCACATTCCCTTACTACACACACCAAGCCAGCCTCCTTCCTCGTCCTCGCTCAACTTTCAATGACGGCGTAAGGAGGTCCAGTTACGGGTGGCGAAATACAACATACTCATCTTGATCCATGTCTTACTATGAAGGGGTTTTGCCATCGTTTGGGTGACAAATTCCCTAACCTTTGTCCGGGTTAAAACCTTAGTGGGATCGCAAGGAGACTGCTCTGCCACTCACGGCTCCCAGGTTGATACACAATATAGTATGCAACTGTTCGGTACAGACATCAGGTTTTGGTTGATCAGCATTTGGGTTGGGTTATACTAGAAACTGTAGCTTCCTCATACTCTACCAAATTTCCTCCTTTGCTACTGCTGCGGCATTGGTTGTAGAACACTAGACCTACGATTCGCAACGGCGCTCGGTCAAAGCGACATGATGCCGTGTACTTGCGAAGGCAGAGCTTACGTCTAAACATCACCGTCAATTCATCAATCATATTGGGCTGGAGGGGTGCACCCCAAGTCGATGGCATGTACCCCTAAAACGTAAGTAAAATGTAACAGTTCGATTTTATATAGAGTAAACGTCTATACCAACTTCTTAAACCCTTAAAGATTCATTAACATTTGTTTTTACACCTTAAAAAGGTTACCATTGTCTACAATGTCTAATTTTTACCATTTTCTTGATTATTATTTTCAGCCTAACGTAACCTAACCTGTCCGTAGCATGTTAATAAATGTTAAGTAAATGTACAAGTCGATGTTCATATAGATAAAAACGTAAGTAAATATACAAAATCTATGGCTTTATAAGATCCAACGAAAGTAATGTTCGAGTTTTCTGTTGGATTATTATTTCAAGCTAACCTAACATTAACTTTGCGAGGGCACTTAAATAAAACGAAAGTAAATTACAATTTGATGTTCAATTTAGTTAAAACGTAAGTAAATGTGCAATGGTCGATGGCTTATTAATAATATTCTAAGTAATTGTACATTGTCGATAGCATTATCATTACAAGGTAAGTAAATGTTAAATGTCGATATATATAGAGTAAACGTATAACAATTTCTTAAACCTTAAAAATTAATAACTGTATTTCTTACCCCTTAAAAAATGTGCCAAATTTTCTACAATGAATAATTTGTACCATTTTCTGTGATAATCATATCATTCTAACGTAACCTAACCGGTCAATAGATATAAATAAATATAGTAAATGTGCAAGTCGATGGTTATAATATCATTTTAAGAAAATGTACAAGTCGATCACATATAGATAAAACGTAAGTAAATGTAGTCGATATATATAGTTTAACGTATCACACTTCTTACACCCTAGAAAATTCATTAAACGTGCTTGTGTTACCCCTAAAAGTTTATCGTTTTCTACAACTAAATACTTTTTACAATTTTTGTGGTTATCATTTCAGGCCTTTAAAACCAACCTATCCCGTCGATGGAATATTAAATATAAGGACAAGCTAAACGTACAAGTCGATGTGGGGACATAAAAATTATGGCGTAAGTTAATGTTAAAATTCCGATGGCCACATTAAAAATAATTAAATGTAAAATGTCGATGTCATATGAATAAAAACCTAAGTAAATGTACGAGTCGCTGGATTATAAATGTAACGTAAGTTAGTATGCAAGTCGAATGCCATTATACCTAAAACGTAAGTAAATGTACAAGGCGATACATATAGAGTAACGTATTCCAACTTCTTAAACCCTAAGGAATTAGTAATATGTGTTGGTTACCCCTACAAGTTTACCATTTTTCTACAATGACTATTTCTTACCCATTTTCTGTGATTATTATTTCTTGCGGACGTAATCTAACCTTGTCGTAGATATAAATAAAAAGGTAAGTAAATGTACTAGTCGAATGTCATATAGGTTAAATACGTAAGGTGAATATACAAATCGGTGGCATATAAATCAAACGTAAGTTAAAGGTACGAGTTTTTTCTGTGCTCTTTATTTAAAGCCTAACGTAACCTAACCTTTCGATAGCATATAAATAAAACAAATCAAAATTATAATTCGATGTCAATATAGATTATACTAAGTAAAATGTACACGTCGATGGCATATATATAAAAGGAAAAGTAATTATACAATGTCGAGGGCATATAAGCAAAACAATAGTAATAGTAAAAGTCGATGTCATATGAATATAAAACGTAAGTAAATACACGAATCGCTGGCAGAAGAAACAAAAACGTAAGTTAATTTATAGTCGATGGAATTACCTAAAAAACGTAGTAAATGACAAGTCGATCTATACATTAGTTACCGTATACCATATTTCTTAAACGTTATAAACATCATTAATATGTGTTTTGTGACCTCTAAAAAGTTTCATTTTCTACAATAATTCATTTTTAACATTTTCTTGGTGATTATTTTTTCATAGCCATAAACTTAACCGTATCGTAACGTCGAAGGCATATAAATACAATGTAAGTGTTACATGTCTTTGTCTTTACGATCATAACGTAAGTAAATTATCCAAATCGATGGCATATCAAATACAACGTAAGTAAGAGTTTTCTTGTGATTAATTTTTGTCAACCTTACGTAACTAAACTTTCGAATAGCATATATATAAAACGAACAGTTAGAATTTACAATCGATGTCAATATAGATAAAACGTAAGTAATGTACAAGTCGATTTTTTTATATACATAGAGTAAACGTTATCCCAACTTCTTAAACCATAAATAATTTTTAACATGTGTTTTTTTACCCTTTAAGGGTTACCATTTTCTACAGGACTAATTTTTTCATTTTCTTTTTTTGTGTTTATACATGATCAAAGCCAAAAGCATTCTAACCTGTCAATAGCATATAATAAAATGGAAGTAATGTGCAAGTCGATGTCATATAGTTAAAACGTAAGTGAATATACAAATCGTGGTTTTTACAAATTCAAACGTAAGTAAATATTACGAGATTTATGTGATTATTATTTGAAGACTAACGTAACTAACCTTTCGATACACATATATATAAAACGAAATTTAAAATTATCATTCGATGTCAATATAGATAAAAAACGTATGTACATGTACAAGTCGATGGCTTATAAATCAATTTTAAGAAAATGTTAAAGTCGATGGCTTATAAATCCATTTTTTAAGAAATGTACAAAGTCGATTCCACATTTAGATAAAACATAAGTAAATGTACAAGTCGAATATATATTAGATTAACGTATCGCAACTTCTTAAACCCTAGAAAATCAATAAACGTGCTTGTTACCCCTAAAATGGATTTACCGTTTTCTAAAACTAATACTTTTTACCATTTTTTTTGGTTTATCTTTTCAAAGCCTAACGCAACACCTACCGTCGTTGGAATATAAATAAAAGGTAAGTAAAATGTACAAGTCGATGGCATATAAATATGGCGTAAATTAATGTAAAATTCGATGTCTATATGAATAAAACCTAAGTAAATGTACGAGTCGCTGGCAAAATTAATAAAACGTAAGTTATGCTTATAGTCGATGGATATACCTCAAAACCGTAAGTAAATGTACAATGTCGATACATGTAGGAGTAAGTATTCCACCTTCTTAAACCCTAAAGAATTCTTAATTTGTGTTTGTTACCCCTAAAAAAGTTTACCATTTTCTACATGACTATTTTTTTACCAGTTTCTGTTATTTATTATTTCAAGTCTAACGTAACATTAACTGTTGATAGCCATATTAAAATTAAAATGTAAGTAGATATACTAGTCGATGTCATATAGGTAAACAACGTAAAGTGAATATATAAATCGGTGGCATATTAATCAAAACGTAGGTAAATGTGCCTTTGTCTGGTTCTTATTTGAAGGCCTAACGAACCTAACCTTTCGATAGCATTAAATAAAACCAAATTCAAAAATTATTATTCGATGTCAATATAGATAAAAAACCTATGTAAATGTTCACGTCGATGGCATATATTATAAAAGCGAAAGTAAATATACATGTCGATGGCATATAAAATATGATGTAAATTAATGTAACAAGGTCGAATGGCATATAACAAAACATAAGTAAATGTTTAAAAAAGTCGATTATATGAGTATAACGTAAGTAAATGCACGATCGCTGGGCAAAGAAAACAAAACGTAAGTAAATTTCTAAGTCGTTGGCCAATATAACTAAAACGTAGTCAAATGTATAAGTCGAATATATACAGAGTACCGTTTTTATACCACTTCTTAAACCGTTTACAAAATATCCTTAATATGTGTTTTTACCCCTTAAAAAGTTTACCATTATTCCTTACAATAATTCATTTTTACCATTTTCTGTGATTATTATTCAATCCTAACGTATCGTAACGTTAACGTAACCTGTCGAAGGCATATAAATACAATGTAAGTGTTTCATGTCTTTCTCATATAGATTAAAGTAAGTAAATATACAAATCGTATGGCATATTAAATCAAACGTAAGTATGATTTTTCTGGTGTTTATTATTTCAAGCCTAACGTAACTGAGCTTTCGATAACATCTAAATAAATCGAAAGTGAATACAATTAGATGTCATATAGATAAATCGTAAGTAATTGTATCAAGTCGATATACATAGAGAAACGTATCCCAACTTCTTAAACCTAAAAAATTCATAACATGTGTTTCTTCACCCCTTAAAAGGTTACCATTTCTACAATGGACTAATTTTTTCCATTTTCTGTATTTATCATATCAAGCCAAATTGACATAACGTTGTCAATAGATATAAATAAAATGTAAGTAATGTTGCATATCGATGTATATAGTTAAAAACGTAAGTGAATATACAAATCGATGGTATACAAATCAAAACTTAAGTAAATGTACGAGATTTCTGTGATTATTATTAAAAGCCTAACAGTAACTTAACCTTTCGATAAACATATAAAATTAAACCGAATTAATATTCTATATATTCGATTGTCAATTTAGATAAAAACTAAGTAAATGTCAAGTCGATGGCCTTATAAATCAATTTTAAGAAAATGTACAGTCGGATCACATATAGATAAAAACGTAAGTAATGTACAAGTCGATATATATGATTAAACGTATCGCAACTTCTTAAACCTAGAAAATTTAACGTGCTTGTTACCCTAAAAATTATTACCGTTTTCTACAACTATTACTTTTTACCACTTTTGTGGTTTCATTTCAGCTCTACACGCAACCTACCCCGCGGTGGAATATAAATAAAAGGAAAGTAAATGTAACAAGTCGATGGCATAATAAACATTGCCGTAAATTAATTGGTAAAATTCGATGGCACAATAAGAAAAAACATAAGTAAAATGTAAAGTCGATGTCATATGATTAAAACCTATGTTAAATGTTTCTGAGTCGCTGGCATATAAATTAACAAACGCAAGTTTGTATGCAAGTCGATGGCACTATACCTAAATCGTAAGTAAATGTACAAGTCGATACATATAGAGTAACGTATTACCAACTTCTTAAACATAAAAGATTCTTAAATGTGTTTTTTACCCCTAAAAAAGTTTACTATTTTCTTACATGACTATTAATCATTTTGTGTGATTATTATTGCAAGCTAACGTACCCTAACCTGTCGATGAGCATACAAATATAAATTAAGTAAATGTACTATCGGTGTCATATAGGTAAAAAACGTAAGTGAATATACAAATCGGTGGCATATAAATCAAAACGTAAGTAAATGTACGAGTTTTTCTGTGATCAATTATTTGAAGACTAACGTAAACCCTATCCTTTCGATAGAATAATAAATAAAAACCAAATCAAAATTAATAATTCGATGTCACATTAGATAAAACCTAAGGATAAATATACACGTTGATGGCATATATATTTATTTTTTTATTCTGCTTTGTCGCTGTCTCCAGCGTTTGCGAGTAGCGCAAAGGAATAAACAGTCGAAAAGAAATGGCCCAAAACCACCCCCATAACATGTATATACATAAACGTCACATCCATCGCAATATACATACCTATACCATCTCAATGTACACATATATTTACACACACCAGACACATACATATTACATGCACACAATCCTCCTCTGTTCTGCCTGTATTCATTCCCATCGCCACTTGACAACATGGAATACCCTCCCACCTCCCCCCGCATGTGTGGATGGTGCTCTAGGAAAAGACAACAAAGCGCCCCTATTCCGTTCACACTCAGTCCTCTACTGTCATGCAATAAAGCCCGAAACCACAGCTCCCTTTCCACAGTCCAGGCACCACTCAACTTTCATGGTTTACCCAAGACGCTTCTCATGGCCCTGATTCACTCCACTGACAGCACGTTAACCCCGGTTTATACCACATCGATCCAATTCACTCTATTCCTTGCCCGCCTTTCAACCTCCCCCTGCATGCTCAGGCCCCGCGATCACTCTAAATTCTTTTTCACTCCCATCTTTTCCACTTTCAATTTGGTCTCCCACTTCTTCCTCGTTCCTCCACTCCGGACACCCCCCCCAAAATATATCCTACTTGGTCAATCTTTCTCACTCATTCTCTCCATGTGCCCAATCATTTCAAAAACACCCAATTTCTGCTCTCTCTAATACCACGCTCTTTTTATTTCCACACATTCTCTTACCCCTTACTTTTACTTACTCGATCAAACCACTCACACCACACATGTCCTAAACATCTTCATTTCCAGCACATCCACCCTCCTGCGCACAACTCCTAGCCATAGCCCACGCCTCGCTACCATAAACATTGTTGGAACCAACTATTCCTTCAAAACATACCATTTTTGCTTTCTCGAGATAATGTTCTCGACTTCCACACATTCTTCACGGCACCCAGAATTTTCGCACCCTCCCCCACCCCTCTGATCCATTCCGCTTCCATGGTTTCCATCCGCTGCTGATCCACTCCCAGATTCTAAATACACACTTCAATTCCTCCAGTTTTCTCCATTCAAATCACCTCCCATTGACTTGAACCTCAACCTACTGTACCTAATAACCTTGCTCTTATTCACATTTACTCAAACTTTCTTCTTTCACACACTTTACCATACTTCAGTCACCAGCCTTCTGCCAGTTTCTCACATGAATCAGCCACCAGCGCTGTATCATCAGCGGACAACAACTGACTCACTTCCCAAGCTCTCTCATCCACAAAGACTTCATACTTGCCCCTTCTTTCAAAACTCTTGCATTCACCCCCTAACACCCCCATCCATAAACCAAATTATATATAAAAGGAATTAATTTATAACAAGTATTGGCTATAGATATGATGTAAATAATGTACAAGTAGATGGAATATTAGCAAAAAATAACGTTAATGTAAAAGTCGAATGTCATATGATAAAAACGTAAGTATAAATGTGAATCGTTGCCAAAGAAGAAACAAGAAGTAAGTAAATTTATAAGTCGATGGCTTATAACTAAAACCAGTAAGTAAATTGTACAAAATCGATATTATACAGAAATTACCAAACTTCTTTAAACCGTAAAAAATCCTTTGTATGAGTTTGTTACCCCTAAAAAGTTTACATTTTCTACAATCAATTCTTTTTAACATTTTCTTTGTTATTTATTTCATGCCTAACGTAACGTAACGTTAACGTAACCTGTCGAAGGCATATACTATACATGAAAAGTGTACCAAGTCTATGTCATATAGATAAAACGTTAAGTTAAATTACAAAATCGATGGCATATAAATCCAAAGTTAAGGTAAGAGTTTTCTGTTGATTTATTTATTCAAGCCGAACGTAAACCTAATACCTTTCGATGATATTAAATTAAACGAAAGTAGAATTACAATTCGAATGTCAATATAGATAAAACCCTAAGTAAATGTAAAAGGCGATATACATAGAGTAACGTTATCCCAACTTCTTAAACACTAAAAAATTCATAACATGTGTTTCTTACACCTTAAAAAGGTTACCATTTTATACAATGACTAATTTTTTCCATTTTCCGTCGTTTTATTCATATCAAGCCAAAAGTAACTAATCCTGTCATTTAGCAGATTAGATAAAATGTAAGTAATTGTGCAAGTCGATGCTCATATGATTAAAACGTAATGTGGAATATACAAATCGATGGTCTACAAATTCAAAGTAAGTAATGTAGAGATTCTGTGATTATTATTTGAAGCCTAACTGTAACTTAACTATCGATTAACATATAAATAAACGGAATTACGATTTAATTCGATGTTCATTTAGAAAAAACGTAAGTAAATGTACAAGTCGATGGCTTAGAAATCAATTTTTAAGAAAATGTACAAAGTCGATCACCATTAGATTAAAACGTAAGTAAAGTAACAAGTCGATATATATAGATTAACGTATCGCAACTTCTTAAACCCTAGAAAATCCATAACGTGCTTGTTACCTTAAAAAGATTACAGTTTTCTTCAATCTAATAATTTTTCCATTTTTTCGTGTTATCATTTCAATCCTAACGGCAACCTACCCGTCGATGGAATATAAATAAAACGGGAAGTAAATGTACAAGTCGGATGGCATTAAATTGGCGTAAATTAATGTAAAATTCGATGGCACATATGAAAAACATAAGGTAAAGTAATAAAGTCGAATTCATATGAATAAAAACCTAAGTTAATGTAAGAGTCAGCTGGCAAATAAAAATAAAACCTAAGTTTGTATGCAAGTCGATGGCATATACCTAAACGTAAGTAATGTACAAGTCGATAACTTTTAGAGTAACTATACCAACTTCTTAAAACCTAAAAGAATCTTAATATGTGTTTTGGTTACCCCTAAAAAGTTTACCATGTTCTGCAATGACTATTTTTTTACCATTTTCTGTGGATTATTTCAAGCTAACGTAACCTAACCCGTCGATAGCATATAAATAAAGTTAAGTAAAATGTAATAGTCGATGCATATAGGTAAAACGTAACGTGAATATATAGATCGGCGGCATATATTAATCAAACGTAAGGTAAATGTATCGGTTTTCTGTGATCATTATTTGAAGCCTTAACGTAAACCTAACCTTTCGAATAGCATATAATAAAACCAAATCCAAAATTATAAATTCGATTGTCAGATAGATAAAACCTAAGTATGTTACACGTGTTGGCATATATATAAAAGGAAAGTAAAATATACAAGTCGATGGCATATATATATGATGTAAATTAATGTGCAAAGTCGATGGGCCATATAAGCAAAACAATAAGTAAAATGTAAATGTCGATGTCATATGAATAAAACGTATGTAAATGCACGAATCGCTGGCAAGGAAACAAAAAAGTAAGTAAATTTATATGTCGATGGCATATACCTAAAACGTAAGTAAATGTACAAGGCGATATATTACAGGTTACCGTATACCAACTTCTTAAAACCCGTTTAAAATTCTTAATATGTGTTTTGTTACCCTAAAAAGTTTTTCCTTTTCTACAATAATTCATTCTTTCCATTTTCTGTGATTTTATTTCAAGCTTAACGTAACGTAACGTAACCTGTCGAAGGCATATAAGTACAATGCAAGTGTACAAGTCTTTGTCATATAGATAAAACGTAAGAAAATATAGAAATCGATGGCATATAAAATCCAAAACGTAATTAAGTGTTTTTGTGATTATTATTATCAAGCCTAACGTAACCCTAAGCTTTCGATACCATATGATATAAAAACGCGAAAGTAGAATTACAGTTTCTGATGTCAATATAGATTAAACGTAAAGAAAATGTACAAGTCGATATACATAAGGAGTAAGTATCCCAACTTCCGTAAACACTTACAAAAAATTCATAACATGTGTTCTTACCCCTTAACAAGGTTCAATTTTCCTACAATGACTAATTTTTTCCATTTTCTGGGTTTATCATATCAAGCCAAAAAAAATTAACCTAACCTGTCAATAGCCATATAAATAAAATGTATGTTAATGTGCAAACGATGTCATATAGATAAAAGTAAGTGAATATACCAAATCGATGGTATACAATCAATCGTAAGTAAATGCAAGAGATTTCTTGGGAAGTATTATTGAAGCTAACGTAACTAACCTTTCGATAACATATAAATAAAACGAAATTAAGATTTTAATTCGATGTCAATATAGATAAAGGTTAATCATAACCTAACCCAACTTAACCTATAACTAAACCCTCAGGTTAGCGGCGCACTGGAATGTCGGAGGGCTAAATGGGCCCGAAAGCCGGCTCCGTCACTTAGCGCTACTTACTTCTAGGTTAGCGCGCACAGATTGTTCGTAGTAAAAATCAGTACGGAGACGCTCCGTTACCTTTTCGGCTCCTACCTCTCGGCCTATCACGCACATAATGCACGGAGGGCAAAAAATGGTCCCGGAGGACGCTCGTTACTTTCGCTCCTTAACTCTCGGGCCTATAACACACATAGTTGTCGGGTGGGCAAAATGCCTTTGTTACGCCTCCGTCACTTTCCGCTCCTTACCTCCTAGTTTAGCGCGCACAGAGGTCGGGGCGCAAAAATGCCACCAGGAGCGCCCCGTAATTTTTCGCTCCTTACCTCTCAGGTTTGCGCGCACAGAATGTCGGTGGGCAAAAATGTCCTCGGATACCTCGTCACTTTCCGCTGTTACCTCTCAGGTTAGCGCGCACAGGGTATGTCGGGCGCAAAAATGCCACCAGAAGCGCTCCGTAAAATTTCCGCGCCTTACTCTCAGGTTAGCGCGCTCAGTGTCGGAGTGCCAAAAATGCCACAGATATGCTCGTCACTTTCCGCTCCTTACCTCTCAGGTCAGCGGCGCACGGGGTGTCGGATGTGCAAAAAATGCCACCAGATGCGCTACGGTAAATTTCCGGCTCCTTATCTCTCAGTTTAGCGACACGACAGTGTGTTGTCGGAGGCAAAAATTGGGCCCGGAGCCGCCTCGTCACTTCGCGCTCCTTACTTCTCAGGTTAGCGCGCACAGATTGTCGGAGGAAAAATGGTCCGGAGACCTCGTCACTTTGCGCTCCTTACCTCTCGGCCTATCACGCACATAGTGTCGCCCCAGGGCAAAAACGGTCCAGGAGTCGTCCCGTTTACTTTTCGCTCCTTACTTCTCCAGGTTGCCGCGCACATAGTGTCGGAGGGCAATAATTGGTTCCCGGAGACGTCCGTTACTTTTCGCTCCTTACCTCTCGGCCTATCACGCACATAGTGTCGGAGGGAAAAAATGGTCCCTGGAGGGACGCTCCGTTTACTTTGCGCTCTTATCTTCAGCCTATGGGACAATTGAGGGTCGGTGCTGGAATAAAAAAAAAAACAAGGAAAAAAGGTGCTCAGCTAACCCTTGATGCTGCTGCTCCCTCCTCCTTGCATGAAAGGTAAGGGGGTGACATCACCTCATTTTTCGAACGCCAATAGGTCCGCAGCGAGTTTCCTTCTTACTGAGTGCATTATACGAGTCACACGGTTGAGGGGAAAATTACTTTTAATGCCTGGTGGCAGTGTGGATCAATAGTTCACTCTATAGCAAAGGTAAGGGACGATATTTTTGGGGCGGACATTCTCACTAGAGCAATGAACCAACATCTGTGATTGAGGAGGATGGTACGGAAAGGATTTATGAGGGAGGCGACCAACTGGAGGAGGATACAGGGACAATTTTCAGACGAAATTTTCTAAGTTTTTCCTCCGTTAGCCAAGGGCTCTCTCTCCATACTTATGGTGGTGAACATCTATTAGTGGACCTCCCTGAGGGGTGAGGACCGCGGTACGCACGGGATGCGAACGTGGCGACATTTGCTCCCTCCCCCCGTGCGCGCAACATCCCCACCACACACACACAAACACACAGTCCTTCTGTCTCTCCATCCTCAGTTAGTGTACCTGCTGTCGCAAAAATAGCTCGTGGCTTATTGTGTTTTATTCTATTTATGTAGCATATTGGCCATCGATTGTTGTGAAAATCTCCTAACCTTTTTCGAGTTAAACCTTAGCGGATCGCAGTGAGGAATCTGCTCTGCCACTCACGGCACACAGGCTGGTTAAGTAAGTTGTATGCAAACGGTTCGATTAACAGCACATCAGAGTTTGGTTGATCCGTATTTGGGATGGGATAGAGCCAGCAAGCGTTAGCTATCACCACTCTACCCAATGTCCCCTTGCATGGGCCCATTCAAAGCTTCCGTGCAGCCGTCCCACTTGGTGGAAGAGCGTACACCGGAAGCTTTATGTCATCAGTGTAATTCGTAGCCTTAATCCAATGTAGCCCGTACCATATCGCTGCTTCTTCCTTTTAGCTGGGATGCTGCCTTTTAGAGGCTTTTCTGGCTTAACCCGCGGACGTAGACCGTAGCTTTGCAATGGCAGCTCGACCAATGAGCCCAACATATGTCCGAAACTGGCAGTTCTCTCGTATTGAGCAGAGTTCTATCGCAAACGAGTGTCTATCCTAGACTTTGAAAAGTGGGGTTTAAAACTAACATGTATCACCGACTGTCTAAAACCCAGCTCACGTTCCCTTTTAATGGGTTGAAACTATCCAACGCTTGGTGGAATTCTGCTTCACAATTGATAGGAAGAGCCGACATCGAAGGACAAAAATAAGCGACGTCGCTACCGAACGTTTGGCCGCAAAAGCCAGTTATCCATTTGCTTTGTAACTTTTCTGACACCATCTTGCTTAAAACTCATATAAAGTCAAAAGGGATCGTTAGGCCTGCATTTCGTAGTCCGTACTTCGTACTGAATAATCGGATCAAGCCTGCATTATGCACTTTGGTCTGTACGAGGTTTATGTCCACGCTGAGCTGGCCTTAGGACACCAGCTATCATTTTGACAGATTGTACCGACCAAGTCAAACTCCCCACCTGATTCTGCCCTCGGGACCGGACAGCGGCAGGCTCGACAACGTCCGGGTATGTATCATTCTTCCATTATCAACATCAATTTTTCCCATATTTAATAATTTTTTTTAAAAAAAAAAAAGTATTATCTTCGAAATGATGATTGAGGATGATGAGAACCAAGAGAGAAGAACCCCTTCCGCCGCTTAGGTCTAGGGGAGGAGGCTATCCCCGCCTCTGGGAAAGCTCCGGCTTTGTCTCACCAGTAGAGTAGGTAGAGAAACGATCAAAGTAGGGTATTTCACTATGGCCCTCTGTTTTCTCAGAAATGGCTTCCCACTTATGTTACACCATGATGTTCTCTCTACAAAATCGCTAGAATCAGCTCAACAGGGTCTTCTTTCACGCTGTTTTTTTCGCAGGCCGTTCCCCTGCCTGGGCTTCGCTAGACAGTAGTTAAGGACAGTGGGAGTCTCGTTAATCCATTCATGCGCGTCACTAATTAGATGAGGCATCTGGCTAGTTTTTTTTTTTTTTTACTATTACCAGTTAGTAGTGTGAAGTGAGGGAAGGTCTATCTGCATATAGCTGTGCTAGGATGTTGTTTGTCGGCAAACCGACCTAACTACATGCTGATAGTGAAAGAAGTTGTTAGTTGGAAGGAGTGTATGGATACTATAAGAGGAAGATTGTAGATCAGATTGCTGATAGCATAGTTAGAAATAAGTTAGGAGATGGCAGTTAGATGATGTTTCGGATATAAATGGATCCCGACTTAGGTTGCCGACTTGGACACAGCGACCTTCCAGCACCGCTCACCTTCCAGTGCGGCCTGTCGCACGGGAGCAATGGGCAACCCTGCCAAGGCGTCCACCACCCCGCCCGACAACCCGACCTCAGGAACTGGTACCTGCCATTGGGAACCACGGGAGAACAGCCTAAACCCGCACACCCCAAGCCAACAAAGGGGAGATGACCTTACGCCTGCCCGGTGGCCGACACCAGATGTACAAGGCAGGCTCCGATTTTTAACCTGTGCTCTTGGACCACATCCTGTGAAGGGAGTGAGTCCAGGTTAGGGCTTTGACAGTGCACACCTCAAGGTCCCGGTATGTCAGCCCTAACCCTCTGAGAGCACTCGCGCTTTCTTGACACCATTCACCTCGCCAACTTAAGGTGGCCGATGTTACGTGCACGGTGTCTTTCCCGGTGTATTCCCGTACGCCTTGCAAGACATCCGGGGTACCGTAGTAGCTGCACTTATGATGGTGTGCACCTGAAAGCGGGAAGTGAACTCCAGAGACCTGTGTGTCAATTATGTAGGCCTCTGTGCCTTTGGAAGCCACGATGTCCGGCTTCCGAAAGGACCCCACAATCGGAATGCGCGGCTCGCAGGACACCTCATAACCCCTTTGTCTCAGTCGCCCAGCCAAATAGGCACAGATGTTGTCGTGCCGTTTTACCCTCCCGCCATGTGTAAGAGGGCACATCTGTGCGATGTGCCCGAGCGTACCTGGCTTCTGACAGGTGTTACAGAGGCCGTTGATCTCGGGCCGGCCTCTGGACGCGCTGGCAGGGGTGGGTAATGCGTCTATACGCACTTGGACAGCCCTCACATAATCAGCGCCTGACAGGAAACGGTTCCCGCTATTCACCCATCTGCTCACCTGAGGCACAGCGGCAGATGGAGCGAGAGCCGCATCGTCGACGGTGCTGACCAGGTTGGCTCTCCATACGTGCTGGCGTTCGGATTTACTACCCGCCTGTCGACCAGCAATGCATGCGGGTCCAGACCAGCGCTGCAGCTTGCTCAACACTGCAGGCTCCCGGACAGCCCCTGAATCACTGGGTCGGTCGAACCTAGCTTGTTTATTTAGCCGGACGGTTGAAACAAAGTCTGGTATACCCAGCCCACCATCTCCAGTTGCCGAGTGGAAGAATGCACAGGGCACGTCATGGGCTAGGCGCAGCCAGCGGCGGACCGCCACTCGCACTTGCCAGTCCATGCGTGCTAACTGAGTCTTATATACTTCCCCCAGCACCAGTCGATGCATGAGCTTGGGCATCAGATGCTCCACAAGCAACGCAATCCGTTGTTGAGGTTTTAAAGGGGCTCTGGTGATATTTCGTAGCCCTTCTAGTAGAGCCCCGTATGACTTACGCCGACCCCCGGCCCCAAAAAGAATCCCGAGGTACTTGTATTCGTCCTCAGCACTCATGGATCCGACAGCGCTACCCATGACTTGGAACGACCTGTTCTGATTGACGTACCAAGTCTTGCACTTGCCGTCGACCTCCACGCTGAGGGTACGACACTTCCCTGGGTTGACCAGAAGCCCACCCCCCGCGAGGGTCGCAGCCATCACGTCCATTGCCTTCTGCAAGCCAGTGGGCGTCTGCGCAACCAGAATCAAATCATCGGCAAAAGCCAATGCTGACACTGTTTTGTCCCCCAACTTAACCCCTACACCGGTCTCCTTCACCCTTGCGATTCCCTCGTCAGAGTCATAGTTACTCCCGCCGTTTACCCGCGCTTGGTTGAATCTCTTCACTTTGACATTCAGAGCACTGGGCAGAAATCACATTGCGTGAACATCCATTACGACCATCGCAATGCTTTGTTCTAATTAGACAGTCTGATTCCCCTTGTCCGTGCCAGTTCTGAGCTGATTGCTTGATGCCAGCCGAGGTGGGACTAAAGTGAACCCAAAAGGCAACTGTTATAGCCCATCAACCCACAATCAACCAAATTGGAAATGGTAGTATCAGTATGTCCACGGAACCAAGGCCCAGCCACCATCGTGAGAACACGGCCACGCAGCCTGGTGCGCTCCACGGAAGGGTCATCAGAGATACGCCGGTCCGAACTGGATTCAGAGTTGTCGCTGTAGCAGTAAATGCTGGTTGTTGTTTATCATTATCATCAGTGACAATCCGCACATCACAAAATTCCACACCCCTTCACCTTAGCCACCCAAAGACGCCGACACATTACTACTGCCTTGCTTGCCTGCGTCAACGACGACGACTACGACCCTGCCTGCACGCATGTTAATAATACCATGTTACAACATATTACATCAACAGCAACACAGAAGAAGAAGAAGCACCTTGCAGGGGCAACACGGAGATGTGCCAACAATGGGTGGCGGGTGAGGAAGAAGAGCTTTGCTATGATGATGCAGACGACTTGACGACAACAACAACATCACCACCACAACCTCTTTCACCTTGTTCAGTCCTGCACCTGAACCCAGGCCCGCTTCCTGCATAGGCCCGAGTGGCTCAACCCTCAGAGCCAATCCTTGTCCCGAAGTTACGGATCTAACTTGCCGACTTCCCTTACCTACATTAATCTATCGTCCAGAGGCTTCTTACCTTGGAGACCAGTTGCGGATATTGGTACGTGCTGGCCCGAGACTAGGCGCAGCCGACTTTATTGGGAGGAAAAGTCTGCTCTACCTCAGTCACCTTCCCTCGCGTTTTCAAGGACCGGCAATGGAGCACGGGACGCCGCAAGAGCCGCGGTGCTCTACTGCTAACCGTTTTACAAGCATCCTTTCTTCCGGCGAATGGCTTCCAGGGTCACGGCGCCTTAAACAGAAAAGAAAACTCTTTCCCGGTCCACCGCCGACGTACGCGAGCTGGTTTCCGTTACTGGGTTCCTGTACAGGTATGTCACGACTGCAGCCGCAACAAAATTATCAACGGCATTCCCATGCACGCTGCTGCCATAAACTCCAACTCCCCCTCCTACTAATCCTGCTAATGTTGTTGCTGCTGCTGATGATGATGCAAGAAGCAAGCATTCAGAGACAGACAGTCGTACAACGGACACAAGACGTAGAAGAAGTATTAAGAAGAGGAGCAAGGCAGTCAGACCATGATACATCGAGAAGCTTTTTGATGCTGCCACAGTCACCTGTTTGGTGTCCGGGGCCAGGTTACGGAATTATAACCGTATTCCCTTTCACCACTGAACCCATCTAGCAACTCCCAGTGGGCTATCAAGGAACTAATGTCAACAAAAAATGGGTCTCGTAATAACAGCAGCAGTATTATGATTATTATGATTACTGTTACTACTAAGGCCGCTGTCAACACGTCATTCCATGACAATTCGCAACCGCTCATCTTTGCGGGAAAAAGATGAAGAGGCCACGGCATCAGCAGTAGCAGCACTGAGCTGTAAAGCTTCAAAAACTACTACTACTACCAACCAACCAACCAACCAACCCCTCCACTTTCTCGCTTGTGGTCGTTGCCTCTAACGTGGTATCAGGCTTTCGCCTTGGGCTTAGGATCGACTAACCCATGTCCAACTGATGTTCACATGGAACCCTTCTCCGCCTCGGGCTTCGAGAAGAGTCTCTCTCGATTATTTGCTACTACTACCAAGATCTGCACCAGTGGCGGCTCCAGGCCGGCCCACGCCGTACCCTTAAACGCACACCACAGCGACCCTCCTACTCACCGGGGCTTCGAGGCCCGACCACATACCTGTCGGACCGTTAGTGCCCCGGCGGTCGAGTATCGGGAGAATGCTCGGGCGCCATACCATTTTAAGGGCTGCTAGTTGCTTCGGCAGGTGAGTTGTTACACACTCCTTAGCGGATTCCAACTTCCATGGCCACCGTCCTGCTGTCTATAGCAACCAACACCTTTTGATGAGGTCAAAACAGGCATTCATTTAGGCCCCTTAACTCGAGGTTTTGGTCCGTGTTCTGCTAACCACCAAAAGTGGCACAACTAGTCATAATAATGATAAACATTTGGCCGGCGGCGGCTGCTGCTGCTGCTCCGGTGTAAGACGCTAGAGGATATGATGCAAAATACCCAACCTCTCACGGCGTAAGTACACCCACAACTACAGCACTACGCCGCACTCACAAAAATGCATGCATGCATGCCATCAGATCCTTTAGTGTTCTCACTGAAGAGGAGTCAGAGGAGGAGGAAGTTGCATTGAAGGAGGCTGCTGCAGAATTGGGGGCAGATCACTGTTACTACAATTCGAACGCGCAAGGCCAAGCCATCGATGTGATACTTTGCTAAGGTGCCGAGGTAGAAACTCGGCTCACTCATCCCCTGTACCTCCACAACACAACAACCTTATTAAGCAAACGACCGACCGACCAACAAACCAACCAATCTCACCTCGCCTCAGACAAATGAGACATTCTTATTTCTCTTTCTGTCCATCATCAACTTCGATGCCTCTATGGTAACAGAATTCAACTTTACTTACATTGCTTCTGCACACACACGTGCCAAGCAACGCCCTTTAACATTATTCTTGGAGAACAACAAACATTTCATTTGCTGCTCCATCATGATACTCCTTTCCGTTACGGTTGTCGCTCAAGAGAGAGGCATTTGCTCTTGCCGCAACGAAGGAGTCACAAACCAGCCGTGTCAGGATGAGAGAGGAAAAAATATAAGGTTTTCCTTTCTTTAGCACAAGACTAATAAGAACTTTTCCAGATAGATCAAGAAAAAAGAGCGTTGACTTGAAGGCGACGGAGGAAGGCAGGCCGCGCTCACACCAGAAAGAAATACACTTACAATTACTTATTACTTCCACGGTGTTGGCGTCGTCTCCCCCGTGCCGCAGCATATGCCGTGACGGTTCCATATAATGGAGGAAGAAGATAGTCGTAGTAGTACGTCTTCGAAAAGACACACCAACGATACCATTTCTTCTCATTGATGAGGAGGAGGACGTTGCATTGAAGGAGGCTCCTGTGGTTTTGGGGCAGATCACTGTTACTACGATTCGCACGCGCGAGGTCAAGCCATCGATATGATACTTGCCGAGGTGCCGAGGTAGAAACTCAGCTCACCCCCCGTACTTCCACAAAAAAAACAACGTTCTTGAGCAAACGACAGACCAACTAACCTCAAACAAATGAGACATCCTTATTTCTCTTTCTGTCCATCATCAACTTCGATGCCTCTATGGCAACAGAATTCTGCACACACACACGTGCCAAGCAACGCCCTTTAACATAATTCTTGGAGAACAACAAACATTTCATTTGCTGCTCCATCATGATACTCCTTTCCGTTACGGTTGTCGCTCAAGAGAGAGGCATTTGCTCTTGCCGCAACGAAGGAGTCACAAACCAGCCGTGGCAGGATGATAGAGGAAAAAATATAAGGTTTTCCTTCTAAGAACGTTTCCACTGAAATAAAAAAAATAAGAGCTGACTTGAAGGCGACGGAGGAAGGCAGGCCGGGCTTACACCAGGAAGAAAGGCACTTACGAAGAGTACTTATTACTTCCACGGTGAGGCGTCGTCTCCCCCGGGCCGCAGCATATGCCGTGACGGTTCCATATAATGGAGAAGGATGATGATGTCCTCTTCAAAAAGAAGACACATCAAGGATATCATTAGACAGGCTCTAATGGCATCCAAGAAGGCTTCTGCTGCTACGGTTGCTTCCTCGGCGGCATTGGGGGTAGGACACTAATACTACGATTCGCACGCGCACGGCCAAGCGACATGGTATAGCATGTACCTGCCCAGGCGCCGAGGTAGAAACTTAGGTCTCCCCGTACCGTCGTCACACAAACCAACAACAGTTATTACCTTCTTTTAAGCAAAACACCTCACAAACATAGAGGCCATGCTTTTTTTCTCGTTTTCTCTTTCTCTCTCCATCATCAACTCCCAACGGTTGTACCAGTAATAACGCAGACCGCGGGTAGAGATGTTTGTCCCAGTCCTCCTCCTCAGATACATTTGGCCCCTGTAGTCCTGGTGAGACAGCAGCCAAAAGCAGTCGGAGGAGCTTCATATTATCTCTCTCTCTCTCTCTCTCGGGAGGGGGGGGGGCGTGTATGACGATTTCCGCCGTACAACCCATCCCCCCCACCCCCCAGGCTGAGAACATAGGAGTCAGTCACCTAAGAGACGGACACCACTTTTAGGCTAGTAGGAGTGTCCCATCAAAGGTGACAACCAAGGTCTCTCCTTACCTCTCAGGCTAGCGGGCACAATCACAGGGAGTCGGAGGGCAAAAATGGCATCGGATGCGCTCCGTCACTTTTCGCTCCTTACCTCTCAGGTTAGCCCGCACAGAGTGTCGGAGAGCAAAAATGGCCTCGTATGAGCTCCGTCACTTTTTGCTCCTTACCTCTCAGGTTAGTGCGCACAGTGTCGGAGCGCAAAAATGCCACCAGAAGCGCTCGGTAAATTTGCGCTCCTTACCTATTAGCTTAGCGCGCACAAAGTGTCGGAGGGCACAAATGGCTTAGGATGCGCTCCGTCACTTTCCGCTCTTTACCTCTCAGATTAGCGCGCACAGAGTGTCGGAGCGCAAAAATGCCACCAGAAGCTCTCCGTAAATTTCCGCTCCTTACCTCTCAGCTTACACGCACAGAGTGTCGGAGGGCAAAAATGGGCCCGGAGCCGCTCTGTGCGCGCTAACCTGAGAAGTAAGGAGCGCGAAGTGACGGAGTGTCGGAGGGCAAAAATGGTCCCGGAGACGCTCCGTCACTTTGCTCTCCTTGTCTCTCAGCTTATGGGACATTGAGGGTCGGAGCTGAAAAACATGGCAAAGGTGCTCAACTAACCCTTGCTGCTGCTGCACCCTCCTCCTCCTTGCATGGAAGGTAAGGGGGAAAAAATCACCTCACAATTAGCGACGCCTGTAGCGTCCGTAGCAAGTTTCCTTCTTACCTGAGAACATTAAACGAGCGAAGGGGAGGGAAACCACTTTTAATGCCTGGTGGCGTGTCTGATCAATAGTTCCTCTTATAGCAGGGGTAAGGGACGATATCTTTGGGGCGACATTCTCACCTAGAGCGATGAACCCACATCTGTGATGTGAGGAGGACGTACGGAAAGGATCGACTGAGGGAGGGAACCAACAGGAGGAGGATACAGGGAAATTTTCAGACGAAAAATTTCAAAGTTTTTCCTTCGTTAACCAAGGGCTCTCTCTCTCCATACATAACCCAACCCAACCTAACCTAACAAAAACCTAACCTAACCTAACAAACCTAACCTAACCTCTCAGGTTAGCGCGCACAGAGTGTCGGAGCGCAAAAATGCCACCAGAAGCGCTCCGTAAATTTGCGCTCCTTACCTCTCAGCTTAGCGCGCAGAGAGTCGGAGGGCAAAAATGGGCTCGGATACGCTCCGTCACTTTCCGTTCCTCATCTCTCAGGTTAGCGCGCACAGTGTCGGAGCGCAAAAATGCCACCAGAAGCGCTCCGTAAATTTGCGCTTCTTACCTCTCAGCTTAGCGCGCACAACGTGTCGGAGAGCAAAAATGGCCTCGGATGCGCTACGTCATTTTCCGCTCCTTACCTCTCATGTTAGCGCGCGCAGAGTGTCGGAGCGCAAAAATGCCACCAGAAGCGCTCCGTAAATTTCCGCTCCTTACCTCTCAAGTTAGCGCGCACAGAGTGTCGGAGGGCAAAAATGGGCCCGGAGCCGCTCTGTGCGCGCTAACCTGAGAAGTAAAGAGCGCGAAGTGACGGAGTGTCGGAGGGTAAAAATGGTCCCGGAGACGCTCCGTTACTTTTCGCTCTTTACCTCTCGGCCTATCACGCTTATAGTGTCGGAGGCCAAAAATGGTCCCTGAGACGCTCCGTCACTTTCCGCTCCTTACCTCTCAGGTTAGCGCGCACAGAGTGTCGGAGCGCAAAAATGCCACTAGAAGCGCTCCGTAAATTTGCGCTCCTTATCTCTCAGGTTAGCGCGCACAGAGTGTCGGAGGGCAAAAATGGCCTCGGATACGCTCCGTCACTTTCCGCTCCATACTTCTGAGGTTAGCGTGCAGAGAGTGTCGGCGCCCAAAATTGCCACCAGAAGCTCTCCGTAAATTTGTGCTCCTTACCTCTCAGCTTACGCGCACAGAGTATCGGAGGGCAAAAATGGCCTAGGATGCGCTCCGTCACTTTCCGCTCCTTACCTCTCAGGTTAGCGCGCACAGAGTGTCGGAGGGCAATAATGGGCCCGGAGCCGCTCCGTCACTTTCTCGCTCCTTACTTCTCAGGTTAGCGCGCACAGAGTGTCGGAGGGCAAAAATGGGCCCGGAGCCGCTCTGTGCGCGCTAACCAGAGAAGTAAGGAGCGCGAAGCGACAGAGTGTCTGAGGGAAAAAATGGTCCCGGAGACGCTCCGTTACTTTTCGCTCCTTACCTCTCGGCCTATCACGCACATAGTGTCGGAGGGCAAAAATGGTCCCGGAGACGCTCCGTTACTTTTCGCTCCTTACTTCTCAGGTTACCGCGCACAGAGTGTCGGAGGGCAAAAATGGTCCCGGAGACGCTCCGTCACTTTGCTCTCCTTGTCTCTTAGCCTATAGGACATTGAGGGTCGGAGCTGAAAAACATGGCAAAGGTGGTCAAGCTAACCCTTGCTGCTGCTGCACCCTCCTCCTCCTTGCATGGAAGGTAAGGGGGAAACATCACCTCACAATTAGCGACGCCAGCAGCGTCCGCAGCGAGTTTCCTTCTTACCTGAGAACATTATACGATTCAAGGGGAGGGAAACCACTTTTAATGCTTGGAGGCGTGTCTGATCAATAGTTATTCTTATAGCAGAGGTAAGGGACGATACTTCTGGGGCGACATTCTCACCTAGAGCAATGAAACCACATCTGTGATGTGAGGAGGAGGTACGGAAAGGATCGACTGAGGGAGGGACCCAACAGGAGGAGGATACAGGGAAATTTTCAGACGAAAAATTTCTAAGTTTTTCCTTTGTTAACCAAGGGCTCTCTCTCCATACCTTACCTAACCCAATCTAACCTAACCAAAACCTAACCTAACCTAATCTAACCTAATCTAACCTCTCAGGTTAGCGCGCACAGAGTGTCGGAGCGCAAAAATGCCACCAGAAGCGCTCCGTAAATTTGCGCTCCTTATCTCTCAGTTTAGCGCGCACAGAGTGTCAGAGGGCAAAAATGGTCACAGAGACGCTCCGTTACTTTTCACTCCTTACCTCTCGGCCTATCACGCATATGTCGGAGGGCAAAAATGGTCCCGGAGACGCTCTGTTACTTTTCGCTCCTTACCTCTCGGCCTATCACGCACATAGTGTCGGAGGGCAAAATTTGTTCCCTGAGACGCTCCGTTACTTTTCGCTCCTTACTTCTCAGGTTAGCGCGCACAGAGCGTCGGAGGGCGAAAATGGGCCCGGAGACGCTCCGTTACTCTTCGCTCCTTACCTCTCGGCCTATCACGCACATAGTGTCGGAAGGCAAAAATGGTCCTGGAGACGCTCCGTCACTTTGCTCTCCTTGTCCCTCAGCCTATGGGACATTGAGGGTCGGAGCTGAAAAACATGGCAAAGGTGTTCAACTAACCCTTGCTGCTGCTGCACCCTCCTCCTCCTTGCATGGAAGGTAAGGGGGAAAAAATCACCTCACAATTAGCGACGCCAGTAGCGTCCGCAGCGAGTTTCCTTTTTACCTGAGAACATTATACGAGTGAAGGGGAGGGAAACCACTTTTAATGCCTGGTGGCGTGTCTAATCAATAGTTCCTCTTATAGCAGAGGCAAGGGACGATATTTTTGGGGCGACATTCTCACCTAGAGCAATGAACCCACATCTGTGATGTGAGGAGGAGGTACGGAAAGGATCGACTGAGGTAGGGACCCAACAGGAGCAGGATACTAGGAAATTGTCAGACGAAAAATTTCTAAGTTTTTCCTCCGTTAACCAAGGGCTCTCTCTCTCTCCATACATAACCTAACCCAACCCAATCTAACCTAACCAAAACCTAACCTAACCTAAACTAACCTAACGTCTCAGGTTAGCGCGCACAGAGTGTCGGAGGGCAAAAATGCCACCAGAAGCGCTCCGTAAATTTCCGCTCCTTACCTCTCAGGTTAGCGCGCACAGAGTATCTGAGGGCAAAAATGGCCTTGGATACGCTCAGTCACTTTCCGCTCCTTACCTCTCAGGTTAGCGCGCACAGAGTGTCGGAGCGCAAAAATGCCACTAGAAGCGCTCCGTAAATTTGCGCTCCTTATCTCTCAGGTTAGCGCGCACAGAGTGTCGGAGGGCAAAAATGGCCTCGGGTACGCTCCGTCATTTTCCGTTCCTTATCTCTCAGGTTAGCGCGCACAGTGTCGGAGCGCAAAAATGCCACCAGAAGCGCTCCGTAAATTTGCGTTCCTTACCTCTCAGGTTAGCGCGCACAGTGTGTCGGAGGGCAAAAATGGCCTCGGATGCGCTGCGTCACTTTCTACTCCTTATCTCTCAGGTTAGTGCGCACAGTGTCGGAGCGCAAAAATGCCACCAGAAGCGCTCCGTAAATTTGCGTTCCTTACCTCTCAGGTTAGCGCGCACAGTGTGTCGGAGGGCAAAAATGGCCTCGGATACGCTCCGTCACTTTCCGCTCCTTACCTCTCAGGTTAACGCGCACAGAGTGTCGGAGCGCAAAAATGCCACCAGAAGCGCTCCGTAAATTTGCGCTCCTTACCTCTCAGGTTAGCGCGCACAGAGTGTAGGAGGGCAAAAATGGCCTCGGATGCGCTCCGTCACCTTCCGCTCCCTACCTCTCAGGTTAGCGCGCACAGAGTGTCGGAGCCCAAAAATGCCACCAGAGGCGCTCCGTAAGTTTTAACTCCTTACCTCTCAGGTTAGCGCGCACAGAGTATCGGAGGGCAAAAATGGCCTTGGATACGCTCCGTCACTTTCCGCTCCTTACCTCTCAGGTTAGCGCGCACAGAGTGTCGGAGTGCAAAAATGCCACCAGAGGCGCTCCGTAAATTTGCGCTCCTTACCTCTCAGGTTAGCGCGCACAGAGTGTCGGAGGGCAAAAATGGCCTTGGATACGCTGTCACTTTCCACTCCTTACCTCTCAGGTTAGTGCGCACAGAGTGTCGGAGCGCAAAAATGCCACCAGAAGAGCTCCGTAAATTTCCGCTCCTTATCTCTCAGGTTAGCGCGCACAGAGTGTCGGAGGGCAAAAATGGGCCCCGAGCCGCTCCGTCACTTCGCGCTCCTTACTTCTCAGGTTACCGCGCACAGTGTCGGAGGGCAAAAATGGTCCCGGAGACGCTCCGTTACTTTTCGCTCCTTACCTCTCGGCCTATCACGCACATAGTGTCGGAAGGCAAAAATGGTCCCGGAGACGCTCCGTCACTTTGCTCTCCTTGTCTCTTAGCCTATGGGACATTGAGGGTCGGAGCTGAAAAACATGGCAAAGGTGCTCAGCTAACCCTTGCTGCTGCTGCTCCCTCCTCCTCCTTGAATGGAAGGTAAGGGGGAAACATCACCTCACAATTATCGACGCCAGTAGCGTCCGCAGCGAGTTTCCTTCTTACCTGAGAACATTATATGAGTCACAAGGGGAGGGAAACCACTTTTAATGCCTTGTGGCGTGTCTGATCAATAGTTCCTCTTATAGCAGAGGTAAGGGACGATATTTTTGGGGCGACAATCTCACCTAGAGCAATGAACCCACATCTGTGATGTGAGGAGGAGGTACGGAAAGGATATACTGAGGGAGGGACCCAACAGGAGGAGGGTACAGGGAAATTTTCAGACGAAAAATTTCTTAAGTTTTTCCTCCGTTAACTAAGGGCTCTCTCTCTCCATACGTATGGTGGTGAACATCATCATCATTAGTGGACCTCTCTGAGGTGAGGAGATACGTACGGGAGCGATCGGCTGGCTGACATTTTTGCTCCCTCCCCGAGCGCGCATACATACCCACCACACACACACACACACACAGTCCTCACTGTCTCACTCATCATCATCAATTTCGAGTACCTGCCTGTCGTTGAAAATAGCTCTAGTGCGTTTTATATCTATTTATGTAGGATATTGCCATCGATTGGCGTGACAAATCCCCTAACCTTTTTCGGGTTAAACCTTAGCGGATCGCACCTAACCTAACCTAAGCGAGAGAGCGGCGTTGGCCGATCCCCCTCCCTCACCGCGCGCATACCACAAACACACCAAGCCAGCCAGCCAGCCAGCCACCTCCTCTTCAGTCTTGCTTTCGATGACGCGCGGCCGACCCACCTCCCTCCCTTCCTCACCCACGGTGGTGGTGGTGAACATCAGTGGCTCATTATCGATCGACCCACATTGCATCCGTGGAGTTTGACATCACTCACTAGATTGGCGGTTGTTTTAGTAACGTATTCGTACGCGAGCGAGAGAGCGGGAGGTGGCGGGGGCGGTGGTGCAAGAGGATGGCGGTATACCACCCCCCCCCCCATTTCACCCCCTCACATTCCGTACCACAAACACCCAGCTAGCCTCCTCCTACGCCGGCAATGAAAGTGAGAGCGAGGAGGAGGTCCAGTTAAGGTGGTGAAATACACAACTCATCTTAATCCACATGTCTACTATGCAGGGGCTTTTGCCATCGATTGGCGTGACAAATCCCCTAACCTTTTTCCGGGTTAAACCTTAGTGGATCGCAGTGAGGAGACTGCTCTGCCACTCACGGCACCCAGGCTGGTACGCAAGTCGTATGCAAACGGCTCGGTACAGCACATCAGGTTTTGGTTGATCCGTATTTGGGATGGGATAGAGTAGCAGCTGTAGCTCTCAACTCTACCCAATTTCCTCCCTTTGCTGCTGCTGCGGCATTGGTGTAGAACACTAAGACCTACGATTCGCACGCGCACGGTCAAGCGACATTATGCATGTACTTGCCGAGGCAGAAGCTTCGGTCTAATCATCACCGTCTAATCATCATCATAACAATTGGCTGGAGCGGGTGCCACCACAACATCCCGCACCTTTTCAAAACAAGGAGAAAATCCCATCTTGTGGAATTCTCAGGAAATGTGCTGCATTGAAGGCGACGAGGGAAGGCAGGTAGCACTCACAATAGGAAAAAGCCATAAACGGTAAGGCGTCGTCTCCCCCGTGACGCAGCGGGGGCCATGACGGTTCCATATGGATAAGAATGTCTTCGAAAAGACAGACCAAGGATATCATTAGACTGGGTCTAATGGAATTGAAGAAGGATACTACTATTGCAGCTGCCGCTGATGATGTTGCTGCGGCGGCGGCATTGGGGTCGAACACTAATACTACGATTCGGACGCGCATGGCCAAGCGACAGGATACATGTACTTGCCGAGGCAGAAACTTAGACGACGGTACAGGGAGACCTAACAAACCAACAACAAAAAGGACAACCAAGCGCCTACGACCAAGGAACTCCACAGGCATTGGTACAAGTATAAGACTCTTATGGTTTTCGTGCCTCACCTAACCTAACCCAACCCAACCTAGGCGCATACCACACACAAACCGAGCCAGCCAGCCATCCAGCCACCTCCTCATCCTCACTCTCGCTTTCGATGACGCGCGGCCGACCCTCCCTTCCTCACACACGGTGATGGTGGTGAACATCAGTGAAACATTATCGATCGACAAATAAATGTACAAGTCGATGGCATGTACATTTACGTTTTATGTAAGTCATCGACTTGTACATTCACTTACGTTTTATCTTTATGTCATCGACTTGTACAAGTCGATGGGTAATGAATAAAAGGCAAATGCACGATTTGCTGGCATAAAAATAAAACGTAAGTAAATGTGTAAGTTGATGGCATATAAATGAAACGTAAGTAAATGTACAAGTCGATGGCTTATAAATGAAACGTAAGTAAATGTACAAGTCGATGGCATATATATAAAACGTAATTATATGTACAAGTCGATGGCATACATATAAAACATAAGTAATTGTACAAGTCGATATATATAGAGTAACGTATCGCAACTTCTTAAAACCCTAAAAAATTCATAACGTGTTTGCAGAAAATGGCAAACTTTTTAGGGGTAACAATGACTAATTTTTACCATTTTCTGTGATTATCATTTCAAGCTTAACGTAACCTAACCCGTCGATGGATTATAATTAAATGCAAGTAAATGTACAAGTCGATGGCATATAAATAAAACGTAAGTAAATGTACAAGTCGAACGCATATAAATTAAACGTATGTAAATGTACGAGTCACTGGCATATAGATCAAACGTAAGTAAATTTATAATCTAATGGCATATAAATAAAACGTAAATAAATGTACAAGTCGATAGCATATAAATAAAACGTAAGTAAATGTACAAGTCGATGGACTGTAAATAAAACGTAAGTAAACGTACGAGTCGCTAGCATAAAAATAAAACCTGAGTAAATTTGTAATTCGATATCATATAAATAAAACGTATGGAAGTTTACAAGTCGATGGCTTATAAGGTATGTTAATATACAAGTTGATGTCATGATAATATAACGTAAGTAAATGTACAAGTCTATGGCTTACACATAAAACGTAAGTAAACATAAAACTCGTTGGCATATACATAAAACATAAGTAAATGTACAAGTCGATATATATAGAGTAACGTATTCCAACTTCCTAAACCCTAAAAACTTCATAACGTGTTAGTTACACCCAAAAAGTTTACCATTTTCTACAATGAATAATTTTTACCATTTTCTGTAATTATTATTTCAAGCCTAACGTAACCTAACCTGTCGATGGCATATAGATAAAACGTAAGTAAATATACAAATCGATGGCATATAAATAAAACGCAAGTAAATATACTAGTCGCTGGCATATAAATAAACCGTAAGAAAATGTATAAGTCGATGGCATATAAATAAAATATAAGTAAATCTACAAATCGATACATATAGAGTAACGTATCCCAACTTCTTAGATCCCAAAAAAATTCATGTGTTTGTTAATATAGAAAATGGTAAACTTTTTCAGGTTGACTAATTCTTAACGTTTTCTGTGATTATCATTTCAAGCCTAACGTAACCTAACCTGTCGATGGCATATAAAGGAAACGTAATCAAATGTACAAGTCCATGGCATATGAATAAAACGTAAGTAAATGTACGAGTCACTGGTATAAAAATGAAACGTAAGTAAATCTATAATTCCATGGCATATGAATAAAACGTATGTACAAGTCGATGGCATATAAATAAAACTTATGGAAATTTACAAGTCGATGGCTTATAAATAAAGCAAATAAATGTACGAGTCGATGGCAATAAAAAAAAACGAAAGTGAATGTACAAGTCTATATATATAGAGTAACGTATCCCAACTTCTTAAACCCTAAAAAATTCACATGTTTGTTACCCCTAAAAGTTTACTATTTTCAACAATTACTATTTTCTACCATTTTCTGTGATTATTAATTCAACCCTAACGTAACCTAACCTGTCGATGGCATGTAAATATACGTAAGTAAATGTACAAGACGATATATATAGAGTAACGTATTCCAACTTCTTAAACACTAAATAATTCATAACGTGTTTGTAGAAAATGGTAAACGTTTTAGGTGTAACAATGAATAATTTCTACCATTTTATGTGATTATCATTTCAAGCCTAACGTATCCTAACCTGTCGATGACAAATAAATCAAACGTAAATAAATGTAAAATTCAATATATATATATATATATATATATATATATATATATATATATATATATATATATATATATATAGAGAGAGAGAGAGAGAGAGAGAGAGAGAGAGAGAGAGAGAGAGAGTATCGAAACTTTTTAAACCCTAAAAATTCATAACATGTCTCTGTTACCCCTAAAATGTTTACCATTTTCTACAAGGACTAAATTTTACCATTTTCTATGATTATCATTTCAAGCCTTACGTAACCTAACCTGTCGATGGCATATATGTAGAATGTAAGTAAATGTACAAGTCGATGGCATATAAATACAACGTAAGTAAATATACGAGTCGCTGGCATATAAATAAAACGTAAGTAAATGTATAATTCGATGGTATATAAATAAAACGTAAATGTACAATTCGATGGCTTAAGGGTACAACGTAAGTAAATGTACGAGTCAATGGAATATAAATTAAACGAAAGTAAATGTACAAGTCAGTATATATAGAGTAACGTATTCCAACTTCTTAAACCCTAATAAATTCATAACGTGTTTGTTACGCCTAAAAAAATTACCATTTTATACAATGATTAATTTTTACCATTTTTTGTGATTATTATTTCAAGCCTAATATAACCTAACCCGTCGATGGCATACAAATAAAATGCAAGTAAATGTACAAGTCGATTGCATATAAATGTACCTTAATTTACGTTATAAGTCGATGGCATATAAGCAAAACATAAGTAAATGTAAAAGTCGATGTCATATGAATAAGACATAAGTAAATGTACGAGTCGATGACAAATAACACCTAAGTAAATATATAAGTCGATGGCATATAAATAAAACGTAAGTAAATGTAAAAATCGATGGCTTATAAATAAAACAAAGGAAATGTACATGTCGATGGCATATAAATAAAACGTAAGTGAATGTAAAAGTCTATAACATATAAATAAACCGTAAGTAAATGTACGAGTCGCTGGCATATAAATAAAACGTGATTATATAAGGCGAAGGCATATAAAGAAAACGAAAGTAAATGTACATTTAATTACGTTTTATTTGTTAGCTATCGACTTGTACAAGTCGATGGCATATACCTAAAACGTAAGTAAAAGTACAAGTCGAGATATATATATATATATATATATATATATATATATATATATATATATATATATACATATACATATATATATATATATATATATATATATATATATATATATATATATATATCTTTTTCTTTCTTTCATACTATTCGCCATTTCCCGCATTAGCGAGGTAGCGTTGAGAACAGAGGACTGGGCCATTGAGGGAATATCCTCACCTGGGCCCCTTCTCTGTTCCCTCTTTTGGAAAATTAAAAAAAAAAGTGAGAGGGGAGGATTTCCAGCCCCCCGCTCCCTCCCCTTTTAGTCGCCTTCTACGACACGCAGGGAATACGTGGGAAGTATTCTTTCTCCCCTATCTCCAGGGATTAATATATATATATATATATATATATATATATATATATATATATATATATATATATATATATAGTAACGTATACGAACTTCTTAAACACTAAAAAAAAATTCGTTAGGCTTGATATGATAATCACAGAAAATGGTACAAATTAGTCATTGTAGAAAATGGTAACCTTTTAAGGGGTAAGAAACACGTTATGAATTTTTTACGGTTTAAGAAGTTGGGATACGTTACTCTATATATATCGACTTTTACATTTATTACCTTTTATTGATATGTCATCGAAAGGTTAGGTTACGTTAGGCTTCAAATAATAATCACAGAAAACTCGTACATTTACTTACGTTTGATTTATATGCCATCGATTTGTAGATTTACTTACGTTTTATCTATATGCCATCGACTTGTACATTTACTTACATTTTATTTATATGCCTTCGACAGGTTAGGTTACGTTAGGCTTGATATGATGATCACAGAAAATGGTAAAAATTAGTCACTGTAGAAAATGGTAAACTTTTTGGGGTAACAAACACATATTAGGAATTTTTTAGTGTTTAAGAAGTTCGTATACGTTTTAATATATATATATATATATATATATATATATATATATATATATATATATATATATATATATATATAGTAACGTATACGAACTTCTTAAACACTAAAAAATTCCTAATATGTGTTTGTTACCCCAAAAAGTTTACCATTTTCTACAGTGACTAATTTTTACCATTTTCTGTGATCATCATATCAAGCCTAACGTAACCTAACCTGTCGAAGGCATATAAATAAAATGTAAGTAAATGTACAAGTCGATGGCATATAGATAAAACGTAAGTAAATCTACAAATCGATGGCATATAAATCAAACGTAAGTAAATGTACGAGTTTTCTGTGATTATTATTTGAAGCCTAACGTAACCTAACCTTTCGATGACATATCAATAAAAGGTAATAAATGTAAAAGTCGATATATATAGAGTATCGTATCCCAACTTCTTAAACCGTAAAAAATTCATAACGTGTTTCTTACCCCTTAAAAGGTTACCATTTTCTACAATGACTAATTTGTACCATTTTCTGTGATTATCATATCAAGCCTAACGTAATCTAACATGTCGATAGCATATAGATAAAATGTAAGTAAATGTACAAGTCAATGTCATATAGATAAGATATAAGTAAATATACAAATAAATGGCATATAAATCAAACGTAAGTAAATGTACGAGTCTTTGTGATTATTATTTGAAGCCTAACGTAACCTAACCTCTCGATAGCATGTAAATAAAATATCAAAATTATAAATCGATGTCAATATAGATAAAACGTAAGTAATTGTACAAGTCGATGGCTTATAAGTCAATTTTAAGTAAATGTACAAGTCGATGGCATATAGATTAAACGTAAGGAAATGTACAAGTCCACGGCATATAGATAAAACGTAAGTAAATGTACAAGTCGATGTCATATAGATAAAACGTAAGTAAATATACAAATCGATGCCATATAATTCAAACGTAAGTAAATGTACGAGTTTTCTTTGAAACCTAAGATAACCTAACCTTTCGATGGCACAGAAATAAAACGAAAGTAAAATTATAATTCGATGTAAATATAGACAAAACGTAAGTAAATGTACAAGTCTATGGCTTATACATCAATTTTAAGTAAATGTACAAGTAGATGGCATATAGATTAAACGTATGTAAATGTACAAGTCGATATATATGGAGTAACGTATCGCAACTTCTTAAACCCTAAAAAATTCATAACGTGTTTGGTACCCCTAAAAAGATTACCGTTTTCTACAATAACTACTTTTTACCATCATTTGTGATTATCATTTCAAGCGCAACGTATTCTAACCCGTCGATGGCATATAAATAAAATGTAAGTAAATGTACAAGTCGATGGCATAGAATATGGCGCAAATCAATGTACAAGTCGATGGCATATAAGCAAAACATAAGTAAATGTAAAAGTTGATGTCATGTGAAGAAAACGTAAGCAAATGTACGAGTCGCTAGCAAATAAATAAAACGTAAGTAAATATATAAGTCGATGGCATATACCTAAAACGTAAGTAAAGGTACAAGTCGATGGCATATAGATTAAACGTAAGTAAATGTACAAGTCGACGGCATATAGATAAAACATAAGTAAATGTACAAGTCGACGGCATATAGATAAAACGCAAGTAAATGTACAAGTCGATGCCATGTAGATAAAACGTAAGTAAATATACAAATCGATGGCATATAAATCAAACGTAAGTAAATGTACGAATTTTCTTTGAAACCGAAGGTAACCTAACTTTCACTGGCACATAAATAAAACGAAAGTGAAATTATAATTCGATGTCAATATAGATAAAACATAAGTAAATATACAAGTCGATAGCTTATAAATAAATTTTAATTAAATGTACAAGTCGATGGCATATAGATAAAACGTAAGTAAATATGCAAGTCGATGGCATATAAATAAAACGTAAGTAAATGTACCCGTCGCTGGCAAATAAATAAAACGTAAGTAAATATATAAGTCGATGGCATATACCTAAAACGTAAGTAAATGTACAAATCGATATATATATATATATATATATATATATGTATATATATATATATATATATATATATATATATATTTTTTTTTTTCATACTATTCGCCATTTCCCGCGATAGCGAGGTATATATATATATATATATATATATATATATATATATATATATATATATATATATATATATATATGTATATATATATTAGTATATATATATAGTAACATATATCAACTTCTTAAACCTTTAAAAAATTCATAACGTGTTTCTCACCCCTTGAAAGGTTACCATTTTCTACAATGACTAATTTTTACCATTTTCTGTGATTATCATATCAAGCCTAACGTAACCTAACCTGCCGATAGCATATAAATAAAATGTATGTAAATGTACAGGTCAATGTCATATAGATAAAACGTAAGTAAATATACAAATCGGTGGAATATAAATCAAACGTAAGTAAATGTACGAGTTTTCTTTATTATTTGAAGCCTAACGTAACCTAACCTTTCGATAGCATATAAATAAAACTAAAGAAAAATTACAATTCGATGTCAATATAGATAAAACGCAAGTAAATGTACAAGTCGCTGGCAAATATATAAAACGTGAGTATATAAGTCGATGGGGTTGTTAGGGAGGTAAATGCAAGAGTTTTGGAAAGAGGGGCAAGTATGAAGTCTGTTGGGGATGAGAGAGCTTGGGAAGTGAGTCAGTTGTTGTTCGCTGATGATACAGCGCTGGTGGCTGATTCATGTGAGAAACTGCAGAAGCTGGTGACTGAGTTTGGTAAAGTGTGTGGAAGAAGAAAGTTAAGAGTAAATGTGAATAAGAGCAAGGTTATTAGGTACAGTAGGGTTGAGGGTCAAGTCAATTGGGAGGTGAGTTTGAATGGAGAAAAACTGAAGGAAGTGAAGTGTTTTAGATATCTGGGAGTGGATCTGGCAGCGGATGGAACCATGGAAGCGGAAGTGGATCATAGGGTGGGGGAGGGGGCGAAAATTCTGGGGGCCTTGAAGAATGTGTGGAAGTCGAGAACATTATCTCGGAAAGCAAAAATGGGTATGTTTGAAGGAATAGTGGTTCCAACAATGTTGTATGGTTGCGAGGCGTGGGCTATGGATAGAGTTGTGCGCAGGAGGATGGATGTGCTGGAAATGAGATGTTTGAGGACAATGTGTGGTGTGAGGTGGTTTGATCGAGTGAGTAACGTAAGGGTAAGAGAGATGTGTGGAAATAAAAAGAGCGTGGTTGAGAGAGCAGAAGAGGGTGTTTTGAAGTGGTTTGGGCACATGGAGAGGATGAGTGAGGAAAGATTGACCAACAGGATATATGTGTCGGAGGTGGAGGGAACAAGGAGAAGAGGGAGACCAAATTGGAGGTGGAAAGATGGAGTAAAAAAGATTTTGTGTGATCGGGGCCTGAACATGCAGGAGGGTGAAAGGAGGGCAAGGAATAGAGTGAATTGGAGCGATGTGGTATACCGGGGTTGACGTGCTGTCAGTGGATTGAATCAAGGCATGGAAAGCATTGTAGGTATGTATATTTGCGTGTGTGGACGTATGTATATACATGTGTATGGGGGGGGTTGGGCCATTTCTTTCGTCTGTTTCCTTGCGCTACCTCGCAAACGCGGGAGACAGCGACAAAGTATAATAAAAAAATAATAATAATAAGTCGATGGCATATACCTAAAACGTAAGTAAACAACGTATACCAACTTCTTAAAGCCTAAAAAATCCTTAATATGTGTTTGCTACCCCTAAAAAGTTTACCATTTTCTACAATGACTAATTTTTAACATTTTCTGTGTTTATTATATCAAGCCTAACGTAACCTAAGCTGTCGAAGGCATATAGATACAATGTAAGGAAATGTACGAGTCGATGTCATATAGATAAAACGTAAGTAAATATACAAACCGATGGCATATAAGTCAAACGAAAGTAAATGTACGATTTTTTTCTGATTATTATTTGAAGCCTAACGCAACCTAACCTTTCGATGGCATATAAATAAAACGAAAGAAAAATTATAATTCGATGTCAATATAGATAAAACGTAAGTAAATGTACAAGTCGATGGCTTATGAATAAATTCTAAGTAAATGTACATTTCGATGGTATATCAATAAAAGGTAAGTAAATGTAAAAGTCGATATATATATATATATCAACGTATCCCAACTTCTTAAACCTTAAAAAATTCATAACTTGTTTCTCACCCCTTAAAAGGTTACCATTTTCTACAATGACTAATATTTACCATTTTCCGTGATTATCATTTCAAGCCTAACGTAACCTACCCTATCGATAGCATATAAATAAAATGTAAGAAAATGTACAAGTCGATGTCATATAGATATAACGTAAATGAATATACAAATCGATGGCATATAAATCAAAAGTAAGTAAATGTACGAGTTTTCTGTGAATATTATTTGAAGCCTAACGCAACCTAACCTTTCGATGGCATACAAATAAAACGAAAGTAAAATTACAATTCGATGTCAATATAGATAAAACGTAAGTAAATATACACATCCATGGCACATAAATCAAACGTAAGTAAATGTACGAGTTTTCTGTGATTATTATTTGAAGCCTAATGTAACCTAACCTTTCGATAGCATATAAATAAAACGAAATCAAAATTATAATTCGATGTCAATATAGATAAAACGTAAGTAAATGTACAAGTCAATGGCTTATAAATCAGTTTAAAGTAAATGTACAAGTCGATGGCATATAGATAAAACATAAGTAAATGTACAAGTCGATATATATATAGAGGAACGTATCGCAACTTCTTAAAACCTAAAAAATTCATAACGTGTTTGTTACCCCTAAAAAGATTACCGTTTTCTACAATAACTATTTTTTACCATTTTTTTGTTATCATTTCAAGCATAACGTAACCTAACCCGTCGATAACTTATAAATAAAACATAAGTAAATGTAGTCGATGGCATATAAAGAAAACGTAAGTAAATGTGCAAGTCTATATATATTGAATAACGTATCCCAACTTCTTAAACCCTAAAAAATTCATAAAGTGTTTCTTACCCCCAAAAAGTTGACCATTTTCTACAATGATTAATTTTTACCCTTTTCTGTGATTATTAGTTCAAGCCTAACGCAACCCAACCCGTCGATGGCATATAAATAAAATGTAAATAAATTGACAAGCCGATGGCATATAGATAAAACGTAAGTAAATATACAAATCGATGGATATAAATCAAACGTAAGTAAATGTACGAGTTTTCTATGCTTATTATTTAAAACGTAAGTAAATATATAAGTCGATGGCATATACCTAAAACGTAAGTAAATGTACAAGTCGATATATATAGAGTAACGTATACCAACTTCTTAAACACTAAAAATTCCTAATATGTGTTTGTTACCCCTAAAAAGTTTACCATTTTCTACAATGACTAATTTTTACCATTTTCTGTGATCATCATTTCAAGCCTAACGTAACCTAACCTGTCGAAGGCATATAAATAAAATGTAAGTAAATGTACAAGCAGATGGCATATAGATGAAACGTAAGTAAATATACAAATCGATGGCATATAAATCAAACGTAAGTAAATGTACGATTTTTCTGTGATTATTATTTGAAGCCTAACGCAACCTAACCTTTCGATGACATATTGATAAAACGAAAGTAAAATTACAATTCGATGTCAATATAGATAAAACGTAAGTAAATGTACAAGTCGATGGCTTATGAATAAATCTTAAGTAAATGTACATGTCGATGGCATATCAATGAAAGGTAAGAAAATGTAAAAGTCGATATATATACAGTAACGTATTGGAACTTCTTAAACCCTAAAAAATTCATAACGTGTTTGTTACCCCTAAAAAGATTACCGTTTTCTACAATAGCTACTTTTTACCATTTTTTGTGATTATCATTTCAAACCTAATGTAACCTAACCCATCGATGGCATATAGATAAAATGTAAGTAAATGTACAAGTCGATGGCATATAAATATGACGTAAATTAATGTACAAGTCGATGGCATATATGTAAAACATAAGTACATGTAAAAGTCGATGTCATATATATAAAACGTAAGTAAATGTACGAGTCGTTGGCAAATAAATAAAACGTAAGTAAATATATAAGTCGATGGCATATACCTAAAACGTAATTAAATGTACAAGTCGATTTATATAGAGTACCGTATACCAACTTCTTAAACCCTAAAAAATTCTTAATATGTGTTTGTTAGCCCTAAAAAGTTTACCATTTTCTACAATGACTAATTTTTACCATTTTCTGTGATTATCATTGCAAGCCTAACGTAACTTAACCTGTTGAAGGCATATAAAAAAATGCAACAAATGTACAGGTCGATGGCATATAGATAAAACGTAATTGAATATACAAATCGATGGCATATAAATCAAACGTAAGTAAACGTACGAGTTTTCTGTGATTATTATTTGAAGCCTAAAGTAACCTAACCTTTCGACAGCATATAAATAAAACGAAATCAAAATTATAATTCGATGTCAATATAGATAAAGCGTAAGTAAATGTACAAGTCGATGGCTTATAAATCATATTTAAGTAAAAGTCGATACCATATAGATAAAATGCAAGTAAATGTGCAAGTCGACGGCATATGGATAAAACGTAAGTAAATGTACAAGTCGATATATATAGAGAAACGTATCTCAACTTCTTAAACCCTAAAAAATTCATAACGTGTATGTTACTTCTAAAAAGAACACAGTTTTTTACAATAACTACTTTTAACCATTCTTTGTGATTATCATTTCAAACCTGACGTAACCTAACCCGTCGATGGCATGTAAATGAAATTTAAGTAAATGTATAAGTCGATGTCATATGAATAAAGCGTAAGTAAATGTACGAGTCGCTGGCAAATAAATAAAACGTAAGTAAATAGATAAGTTGATGGCACATACCTAAAACGTAAGTAAATGTTTTATTATTTATTTAAAAGAATGGCCCAACCCGCCCACATACACATGTATATACATACACGTCCACACACGCAAATATACATACCTATACATCTCAATGTACACATATATATACACACAGACATATACATATATACACATGTACATAATTCATACTGTCTGCCTTTATTTGTTCCCATCGCCACCTCGCCACACATGGAATAACAACCCCCTCCCCCCTCATGTGTGCGAGGTAGCGCTAGGAAAAGACACCAAAGGCCCCATTCATTCACACTCAGTTTCTAGCTCTCATGTAATAATGCACCGAAACCACAGCTCCCTTTCCACATCCAGGCCCCACAGAACTTTCCATGGTTTACCCCAGACGCTTCACATGCCCTGGTTCAATCCATTGACAGCACGTCGACCCCGGTATACCACATCGTTCCAATTCACTCTATTCCTTGCACGCCTTTCACCCTCCTGCATGTTCAGGCCCCGATCACTCAAAATCTGAGTACAGAATGGAAAAAGGTGAGAACAAAGGAGGTAAGGGGAGTGGGGGAGGAATGGCATGTATTTAGGGAAGCAGTGATGGATTACGCAAAAGATGCTTGTGGCATAAGAAGCGTGGAAGGTGGGTTGATTAGAAAAGGTAGTGAGTGGTGGGATGAGGAAGTAAGATTATTTGTGAAAGAGAAGAGAGAAGCATTTGGACGATTTTTGCAGGGAAAAAATGCAAATGAGTGGGAGAGGTATAAAAGAAAGAGGTAGGAGGTCAAGAGAAAGGTGCAAGATGTGAAAAAGAGGGCAAATGAGAGTTGGGGTGAGAGAGTACCATTAAATTTCAGGGAGAATAAAAAGATGTTTTGGAAGGAGGTAAATAAAGTGCGTAAGACAAGGGAGCAAATGGGAACTTCAGTGAAGGGGGCTAATGGGGAGGTGATAACAAGTAGTGGTGATGTGAGGAGGAGATGGAGCAAGTATTTTGAAGGTTTGTTGAATGTGTTTGATGATAGAGTGGCAGATATAGGGTGTTTTGGTCGAGGTGGTGTGCAAATTGAGAGGGTTAGGGAAAATGATTTGGTAAATAGGGAAGAGGTAGTAAAAGCTTTACGGAAGATGAAAGCCGGCAAGGCAGCGTGTTTGGATGGTATTGCAGTGGAATTTATTAAAAAAGGGGGTGACTGTATTGTTGACTGGTAGGTAAGGTTATTTAATGTATGTATGATTCATGGTGAGGTGCCTGAGGATTGGCGGAAAGCTTGCATAGTGCCATTGTACAAAGGCAAAGGGGATAAGAGTGAGTGCTCAAATTACAGAGGTATAAGTTTGTTGAGTATTCCTGGTAAACTGTATGGGAGGGTATTGATTGAGAGGGTGAAGGCATGTACAGAGCATCAGATTGAGGAAGAGCAGTGTGGTTTCAGAAGTGGTAGAGGATGTGTGGATCAGGTGTTTGCTTTGAAGAATGTATGCGATAAATACTTAGAAAAACAAATGGATTTGTATGTAGCATTTATGGATCTGGAGAAGGCATATGATAGAGTTGATAGAGATGCTCTGTGGAAGGTTTTAAGAATATATGGTGTGGGAGGCAAGTTGTTAGAAGCAGTGAAAAGTTTTTATCGAGGATGTAAGGCATGTGTACGTGTAGGAAGAGAGGAAAGTGATTGGTTCTCAGTGAATGTAGGTTTGCGGCAGGGGTGTGTGATGTCCCCATGGTTGTTTAATTTGTTTATGGACGGGGTTGTTAGGGAGGTAAATGGAAGAGTTTTGGAAAGAGGGGCAAGTATGCAGTCTGTTGTGGATGAGAGAGCTTGGGAAGTGAGTCAGTTGTTGTTCGCTGATGATACAGCGCTGGTGGCTGATTCATGTAAGAAACTGCAGAAACTGGTGACTGAGTTTGGTAAAGTGTGTGAAAGAAGAAAGTTAAGAGTAAATGTGAATAAAGGCAAGGTTATTAGGTACAGTGGGGTTGAGGGTCAAGTCAATCGGACAATAATTGGAGGAAGTAAAGTGTTTTAGATGTCTGGGAGTGGATCTGGCAGGGGATGGAACCATGGAAGCGGAAGTGAATCATAGGGTGGGGGAGGGGGCGAAAATTTTGGGAACCTTGAAGAATGTTTGGAAGTCGAGAACATTATCTCGGAAAGCAAAAATAGGTATGTTTGAAGAAATAGTGGTTCCAACAATGTTGTATGGTTGCGAGGCGTGGGCTATGGATAGAGTTGTGCGCAGGAGGGTGGATGTGCTGGAAATGAGATGTTTGAGGACAATATGTGGTGTGAGGTGGTTTGATCGAGTAAGTAATGTAAGGGTAAGAGAGATGTGTGGAAATAAAAAGAGCGTGGTTGAGAGAGCAGAAGAGGGTGTTTTGAAATGGTTTGGTCACATGGAGAGAATAAGTGAGGAAAGACTGACCAAGAGGATATATGTGTCAGAGGTGGAGGGAACGAGGAGAAGTGGGAGACCAAATTGGAGGTGGAAAGATGGAATGAAAAAGTAAGTAAATGTACAAGTCGATATATATAGAGTAACGTATACCAACTTCTTAAGCCCTAAAAAATTCTTAATATGTGTTTGTTGCCCCTAAAAAGTTTACCATTTTCTACAATGACTAATTTTTCCATTTTCTGTGATTATTATTTCAAGCCTAACGTAGCCTAACCTGTCGAAGGCATATAAATAAAATGTAAGTAAATGTACAGGTCGATGTAATAGATAAAACGTGAGTAAATATACAAATCGATGGCATATTAATCAAACGTAAGTAAATGTACGAGTTTTCTGAGATTATTATTTGAAGCCTATCGCAACCTAACCTTTCGATGGCATATAAATAAAACTAAAGTAAACTTACAATTCGATGTCAATATAGACAAAACGTAAGTAAATGTACAAGTCGATGGCTTATAAATGAATTTAAAGTAAATGTACATGTCGATGGCATATCAATAAAAGGTAAGTAAATGTAAAAGTCGATACATATAGAGTAACGTATCCCAACTTCTTAAAACTTAAAAAATTGATAACATGTGTTTCTTACCCCTTAAGAGATTACCATTTTCTACAATGACTAATTTTTACCATTTTCTGTGATTATCATATCAAGCCTAACGTAACGTAACTGTGGATAGCATATAAATAAAATGTAAGTAAATGTACATGTCGATGTCATAAATGAAACGTAAGTAAATATACAAATCGATGGCATATAAATCAAACGTAAGTAAATGTACGAGTTTTCTGAGATTATTATTTGAAGCCTATCGCAACCTAACCTTTCGATGGCATATAAATAAAACTAAAGTAAACTTACAATTCGATGTCAATATAGACAAAACGTAAGTAAATGTACAAGTCGATGGCTTATAAATGAATTTAAAGTAAATGTACATGTCGATGGCATATCAATAAAAGGTAAGTAAATGTAAAAGTCGATATATATAGAGTAAAGTATCCCAACTTCTTAAACCTTAAAAATTCATAACATGTGTTTCTTAGCCCTTACAAGGTTACCATTATCTACAATGACTAATTTTTACCATTTTCTGTGATTATCATTTCAAGCCTAACGTAACCTAACCTGTCGAAAACATATGAATAAAATGTAAGTAAATGTACAAGTCGATGGCATATAAATCAGACGTAAGTAAATGTACGAGTTTTCTGTGATTATTATTTGAAGCCTAACGTAACCTAACCTTTCGATAGCATATAAATAAAACGAAATCAAAATTATAATTCGATGTCAATATAGATAAAGCGTAAGTAAATGTACAAGTCGGTGGCTTATAAATCATATTTAGGTAAATGTACAAGTCGATGGCACATGGATAAAACGTAAGTAAATGTGCAAGTCGATGGCATATAAATAAAACGTAAGTAAATGTACAAGTCGATGTCATATAGATAATAGGTAAGTATATATATAAAGCGATGGCATATAGATTAAATGTAAGTAAATGTATAATTTGATGGCATAAATATAAGCCTAACGTAACCTAACCTTTCGATGGCATATACATAAAACGAAAGTAAAATTACAATTCGATATCAATATAAATAAAACGTAAGTAAATGTACAAGTCGATGGCTTATAGATAAATTTAAAGTAAATGTACAAGTCGATGGCATATAGATAAAACGTAAGTAAATGTACAAGTCGATATATATAGAGTAACGTATCGCAACTTCCTCATAACGTGTTTGTTACCCCTAAAAAGATTACAGTTTTCTACAATAACTACTTTTTACCATTTTTTGTGATAATCATTTCAAGCCTAACGTAACCTAATCCGTCGATGGCATATAAATTAAATGAAAGTAAATGTACAAGTCGATGGCATATAAATATGACGTAAATTAATGTGCAAGTCGATGGCATATAAGCAAAACATAAGTAAATGTACGAGTAGCTGGCAAATAAATAAAACGTAATTAAATATACTAGTCGATGGCATATAACTAAAACGTAAGTAAATGTTCAAGTCGATATATATAGAATAACGTATCCCAACTTCTTAAACCCTAAAAACTTATAAAATGAAGTAAATGTACATGTCGATGGCATATCAATAAAAGGTAACTAAATGTACAAGTCGATATATATATAGAGTAACGTATCCCAACTTCTTAAAACCTAAAAAATTCATAACATGTGTTTGTTACCCCTAAAAGTTTACTATTTTCTACAATGACTACTTTCTGATCTTTTCTGTGATTATTTCAAGCGTAACGTAACCTAGCCTGTCGATGGCATATAAAGAAAAGTAAATATACAAGTCGATGGCATATAAAGAAAAGTAAATATACAAGTCGATGGCATATAGATAAAACGTAAGTAAATGTACAAGTCGATGGCATATAAATAAAACGTAAGTAAATGTCCATACAAGTCGATAGCATATAAATAAAACGTAATTCATTAGAGGGTTTCTGAGTTGCTTCCAATGTTACGCGGGCCGTGCGTGGGGAGCAAAATTTGGCTGAGCGGGCTGGGAGCATTTTTCGCAAATTTGGTTTCAGTAATTCATAAGACACGGTTTCTGTGCTGGCCTGGGTACCCAAGGTGACGTCACGAGTGCGCGGAGTCTGGATGCGAATTGTCGGGGCGGGGCAATTGGAAGCGATATTGGCATTCATAAGAGAGCTTTGGCACTAGGGTGACGTCATGAGTGGGCGGAGTCACCCCGTGATAGTCGTTAGTGTTGTTTCAGAGCACTGCCCAACGGTGACGTCACCAGGGAGATGAAGCGGCAACCCATCCATATGATTTAGTGTTCAAAAATGCTCGACCCCATCTCCCTGCCTATATAATTTATACTGGTGTTTGTGTTGCACAAAACAGAATCGCTTTGTCTTATGTAGTGACGTAAATGAATTATTGTTCATGAAAGTTAATGAAAAAAAATATGTTCATTCCAATTTCTCATGTAAAACTCTTAGATGTTGATGCTAACCTAACCAAACCTAACCCAAACCCTGACCTACCCTAAACTAACCCATACCCTAACCTTACCTAAGCTGACCAAACCTAACCTAACAACCTAACGTAACCTTATCCTGTGACCGACCCGCATGAACCCCGATCCGAAGGTGCATGCATACTTTGTCTCTCCGGGTCTGGCCAACACCAACATCACTTGCTACTACCACCAAAAGTCATAATAATCATTTGGGCGGCTGCTGCTGCATCGGTGTAAGATGCTCGAGGCTGGATGACGCCGCCGAAACTCTCACAGCATACATGCACACACAACAACAGCAACCACCACCAGTCAGACTTGACTGACTGCCAGCTTCGACCGAAGCAGAGGCGTATGTTAGCTGAGAGAGCGAAAAACTCAAAACAACGATACGCGCCTGCGTGGTATCTTTCGGGTAATGGTTTCTCTGCATTATCCCATGTAACATACACACCAATGTATGCATGCCATCGGATTTTGGCTGCCTGCTTCGACTGAGGCAGAGACGCGTGTTAGCTGAGAGAGCGAAAAACTAAAACAACGACACGCGCCTATGTGTGGTCATCTTTCGGGTTTTGGTATCTCTGTATTATGCCATGGAACATACATACCAATGTGTGCATGCCATCGGATTCTTTTTTTGTTGTCTTACATTTTGAGTCATTGAGGAGGAGAACGAGGTTGCATTGAAGGAGGCTGCTGCTTCGTTGGGACATATCACCAATACTACGACTCGTACGCAAGGCCAAGGATTCGCAAGGCCAAGCGACATGATGTATATACTTGCCGAGGCGCAAACGACCGACCGACCTCACCCCAAACAAACCAGCCATGCTTCTTTCTCTTTCTGTCCATCAACTTCTATGCCTCTATGGTAATAGAATTCAACTTTACATTGCTTTTACACACACGTGCCAAGCATTTGCAACGCTCCAGGATTGCGATATTAGCCTAACCTAACCCAACCTTACCTAGCTATAGATTCCAGGAGAGTTAAGGATTGGCGTATGGTGCGAAATCTTGTTCATGTTCTATACTCCTTTAATTTGATTTCTAAAGCAGTAATAAGAACACATATTTATCATAAATGAAATGGGACATAGAAATATACAACTACTTTGGTGATGCTCATTACATATTGCGCACAGCAAAACCCTAAGGGAATTGTTTCCATTCATCAAGTGTGGTTTGATACGAGAGAAAACGACAAGAAAATGAAAGGGATGACCACACTCTTAAGAAGTCTAATATCCAAAAAAGATATATACGTACGTATACCTTCTCTAATTTGTAATGGCCATTTTTAAGGAAATTTTGTAGTGAAATATAAAAACGCAAGCATGAATAATAGCAAGACTTTATTTCGTTAGTTGTTGTTGTAATCGGTTTAATGCTATACTCTAGCAAAGAAACTTAGTTAAGTATATATGTATATATATCATATATATATTTGATAACGGGTTGGAACAGTGCATCATAAGAGAGGGTTGCTCTGCTGGGCCTCCAAAGTGACGTCATGAACGGGCGGAATCTGGCTACTGCCTCGATGTGTGATTTGACCAACAAATGTACTTTTGGAAACCCCCAAGATAGCTCTGTCAAGGTTTGTCTGACACCAGATAAGCGCGAGATTCAAGACCATAGCCGGCGGATGTTATCCATGTGTGATATGCAAGAGGCGGAAAACTATTCATAGATCGCATGTATCATAAATTTCCACAGGATATCAATATTTTATGCGCTTGTGAATAGACTTGGATATATATACATCATATATATTGAAGGTCTGAGGCTGACATTGCCTATCACTCTTATGTAAGAACAATTAGACATATACTTCTAAGTCAGTGAGTGTTACTAGAGAGCTTTATCCTCACTATTGTCTTTATAGCCAAAAAATTAAGGGATGCATGTTGTTGGTGATGGAATGTATGACATATTTATGTTCATTCTACCTTATGACCTTCATAGGAAAATGTTCAGGCATATCGACCCTGAATGGTAGTTTTTTCTACCTGTTTTCCGTCCGGCGTGTGGGAGGGTGGGGATAAAGCCTTCTCTTTGCTATCCTTTTCTTCTAATTTTTCTAGAGATTTTTTTTTCTTTAGGCCAGACCATCTCGCTTGGACCTTGGGTCAGTGTAGTCTGTGTATCTATGTAGATGTATGAACTCTCTCTCTGGTTCTACTTAGTGTCATAAATATACATTACATATAACTTTTCACTTTCAATAGGTATCTTTTAGCAAAATTTCTGGTTATAAGGCAAGTCAGTTGGACTGCTTAGATTACTTAAAAGAAAGTAAACAAAGACATCATTTGAACTGTTCTTTTCCTTTTATCCAGAATCTTGCCCTTCGCCTCAAAGAGAAACGGTCTAATGCATCCTTCTTTAAACTACACGACAACCAAACCAAAATTCACAGATTACCTTGCCCAATCCAATAACATAAAATTTCATGAAGCATACAGATTTCTACATTTAACTCTAGAATACACGATCACCACATCCAACCCCATAATGTAGACTCCCATACCCAGATCCTCGCAACACACTAACTCCCACATCCTGCCCTACGACACACTAACTTCCGGATTCAGTAATACTACGATTTGTACAACAAACCTGACAACGTCCAAATATCCACAACAAACCTCTCAACAGAAATCAACACCCAGCCTGACAGTGCACTAGCCACCACACCGAATTTCACAATATACAGACTCCCTTATCCAGTCTCACAAAACACAAACTCCCAGAGCGTCCCTACAACACATATTCCCACAATCAGCCCCACAATACACAGACTTCCACACCCAACCTCACGAAGCAGACACACCCGCACCCAGCGCAACAAGAACCACACTCCGTGTTAGAGGTTCATGCCGCAGAAACCCAAATCCCCAGGCGGTGGCGGCCTGGCTGGCACTACAGAAGCCGCTTCTCCTTTGAAGCTGCGTTGAGCCCGCCTCCACCGGTAATAGTTTATACTTGCTCCTATTGTGCTGGACCACGTCTCTGTACCTGAGGAATTTCGCCGTGGTTATAGAAGGAGAAAGCAGATTCCATCCATGCTTTATACTGGAATGAAGCAAAAAAGATGGGTTTCCTGAAGTACATATTTAGAATCGTTTCTGATTACCATCTTTTTATCAAGTAGATTATAACTATTTTAATCATCACAGAGCAGAGAGATAGTTCTTATCTCACTTTGGAAAGGGGATAGAATGTTCTTTTATTTCTTTCCATTCTATTTGTTGGGTGTTCTACTTCATCTGAAAGTTTGTAATTAATTGCACATTCATTTCTCAGCGCGTAACATTAATGCAACAAGCCTGAGTTACTGTCCTTTCATATTTAGTCATTAGTTTTTCATGATCAAGGTAAAGCATGAAAACATATTCAGTGTCCATCAGATTTAGTAGATATACATCCGATGCTGACAGATTACCTGTTTGTTGCCATTTAAACAAAGATGCAAGGATCAGAGTTCATCATAATTGATTTTAGTTTTCCATTCCCTTTTATTCCAATCGATATACGAGTCTGATGTCATCAGAGACTAGGGAGGACGCTACAGAGGCAACCAAGAACCACCTGGGACAACGAATGCTAAATTCTCAAGCCAACGATACAGGAGCAATGAACATGCATTGCAATATCTTTTTCGGCAATAAGCTGTGACCCTGAGAGGCTTACCTAGATCAGGTACAAATATGACAAGAAGTCTTAGACAGAGAAGTATAAATAATTCTGGAAGCAATATTCAGAAAAAGAACTGAGAGCTAAGAATTATAGGGAGTGAAGTATGCAGATCACAGATTAGAATCTGAAGAAAACATGGTTGAGGTGGTGAAGGATTCGTAGGTCACATGGCAAATCAATTAGGGTAGGCAGTGAAATATACGCAGCTTTTTTTTTTCTACAGAAAACCACTGACCCAGAATCAAAGGCAAGTCTGTGTATACGTATATATGTATATCTTTCGTAATGCTGGCTACATATTTTGCCTTTCTAAAAGTTAACTATCAGGCTAGTTTCGACACCTCCCTATATATACCATACACTGTCCTGATGATCTGTACTTCCTATCTTCTTTCTTTCCCTTAACCTTCTGTTTCTTTTTATCCACAGTTAACTATCAACATGATGAAATACAACACACTTGTAGCCCGTTGCTGCTGGCATCCTGAGATGCAAAGATTCCTCAGCGTTCTTTCTGAGGTACGTAAATGTGGTAGGCAGCCGCCGACCACGGAGGTATATTACCGGTACTACCCTCAGAAGTATCGGTGGGGTTAACGACAGCTGCATAGTGATCCAGTACTTCATTAATTGTTAAGTGTCACTCCTTTGGCTCAGGCAGCTGTCTTTCTGCCTCACCCACAAGCGGGCTGCAGCCTTTCAATCCGCAAGCATACAAGCTCTCCTTCTCACACATGACACTTAACAACGACTCGTTCTTCGTAATGGTATAGCTAATGAAGTATATTTTCGTGCAGTGATCGCTACGTGTTAGCCCTACTTTTTGGTAAGATCTGTCGTAATTACTCAAGTCTTTGCTGCACACAAGAGAATGGGTTCGGGTAGTAGCAATATCTCTACTCCCAAGTTTCTTGCACTTCTAACTCGCTTCAACAATATTTGCAATCTTTTCCTTACATATTATTTGTTACGCAAAATCTAGCTGCTAGCTCTCCGTCTAACTTCTCTCAGACATTCAACAGTTTGATAATGTTTTCATTAAATCCTTTCACTTTTCAACTATAACCCTCACATAAGATTCCTCTTAAAAGGAGAAAAAGGAAGAAACCTACGCTTACTCCAGCATCAGCACCCTTTGCACGTCTCATGGACCTTGAATCTCCAGTTTTGATTATGAGGCTTGGAATATCTCGCAGTAAATGATTTATTTCTTTGTTTCACACACTGTTCTCCTAATTCTATAAACTTGGACTTCCATAATTCCTGCCTCGAGGCCGTGTTATCCTCTCGCAGAAATCCTCTGCTTTGTTGATTTTAACCGTATTCCCGAGGGATTAGTTGAAACTTTCAAACGCATATGATATAGAGTTGAAAACCCAAATTTTTCATTGTTAATGATCTAAGGCAAATTATCAGAGACCTGACCCATACTTCAGACCATCGCGACTATTTTCCTATTAGCCAGGTTCTGATTTAATTCTAAGCATTCGAGCTATTGCGACACAGTTTCACATCTTTCAGTTCGTCTGATCACACTCTTGAACACATTACTTTCCACACCTACTATGACTACCCATTTGACGCTTTGATGATGACAATCAAATTTTCATTTTCCTTATATTACTATGTATTCATGATGCTTCTGTCTCGAACATATAGCAGAGATTACTGTTAAAGGATTCCCCTCTTCCTCAAAAACTATTTCTGTCCAGCACGTGGTCCAACCAATTCGGTTCTGAAGATATACGGGCAGGTGATCAGGCATAACAGACCTGAGGAACTCTCCCACCTTCTCTCTCATTCATTTGTATTTACCCACGATATCACTGCAGATATCTTATTCATGAGGCAAAGCATTCCTATACCCAGAACCAATGGGACAAACTCTCCTCTTTTACTAATAGCAGTTACTTCTTTTCTTTGGCCAAATGCATATCTAAGATCTGTCGTAACACCTTTAAAAAACGAGTTTTTTATATTTTTTCCTTCTAATTCCTAGCTATCTTCATTCCTACGCTTCGCCTACCAATACCATTCTCCTTCCTATCATCTTTCCGTACATTATGAAATGCACGTCTTTTTAGGTGTTTGAACTAGATGGTATCTCTACATGTTTAAGATAGTGAGCTTCTTAATTTGCACCTGAGATTGCTTATCATTTCTATCTCTAAGACAAAACCATTCCCACTCTCTAGAAAGAGGCACTTGGACAGCATATCTCAAAGAATAACTGTTCTAATTCTTTCAACTATCATCCATTTGTCCTTGCTTCTGCTGATCCAACAATATCTATGAATCTTTTTTTTAACTCCAGTTCCAAAATGATCTTAAATCTCCCAGCATTATCTGTAATCTTTAGTATGGCTTTTGCCATACCAGTGATATCCTTTTCTACTTTGCTACGATAATAACCCCCCCATTACAAACTGTGGAAAATCTTTTGTTGCAACCCTTGACATATAGAAAGTTTTTGAGAGGGTGTGACGTCGGGGTCCTATCTCTAAGATCCTCTCTTTTGGGTTTCCTCTCGCCCTCTGGTCTTATGTCCAGCGTACACTCTTGCCAGATTATCTAAGCAACTCTGTTGGATCCTCTCTCTCTCTCTCTCTCTCTCTCTCTCTCTCTCTCTCTCTCTCTCTCTCTCTCTCTCTCTCTCACGCTAGCGATGTCCAATGAAATTCTCTTCCCCATATTATCTTGAGTACTGCTTCTTCAGCAAATAAATATATGCACTCCTACAGTGAAAGTATAGTACAGTACGTCCCTCCACTTCTTTCAAATCGGCTATATCTTCACAGTCTTTAATATATGTCTCGTCTTGTGTCCTGGATAGGATATCCCAGTGAGGCAAACACAACCTAGTTAAGTCTTAAGAGTTCTAAAACATGTTCTCTTCATTTCTCGTTCTAAAACCTCTCAAAACATCACTACTCTGATGACACTGTAAATCTGCGAAACAACACGATAAACATGCTTAGTATCACAGCAAAATTTAAGTAATCTTGGGTACTCCACATTACGCAGTCAGACTTTAGCAAATTATGAATTCTTTTCAGATGGCAAGAAATCTTCTCTCCTGAATAATTGCTCAGATTTCATTTTTCTTTAAGTGAAACGGCGCGGACAACTAAATACTCTAATTAATGGCAGTTCATCGAAGCTCTACATATATTTATTCTATACTTGATCACTATTTTCCACGTTAGCAAGGTAGCACCAGAAAACAAACGAAAGACATCCACTCACAAACATATGTATATATCTGTGTATGCATATATATGTATACATTGAAATGTATAGGTATGTATATGTGCGTGTGTTGACGTGTATATATATATATATATATATATATATATATATATATATATATATACACATGTGTATGTATATGTGTTGGGCCATTCTTTCGTCTGTTTCTTTGCGCTACCTCCCTAACGCGGGAGACGGCGTCAAAGTCTAATAAAGGTATGAATATATATATATATATATATATATATATATATATATATATATATATATAGAAAGTTTTGAGGGGCCTGGATGTGGAAAGGGAGCTGTGGTTTCTGTGCATTACACATGACAGCTAGAGACTGAGTGTGAACGAACGTGGCGAGCGATACCTCGCGCGCGTGCGGGGGAGGTGGGTATTGTTTCTTGTGTGGCGGAGTGGCAACAAGAATGGGTGAAGGCAGCAAGTATGAATATGTACATGTTTATATATGTATATTTCTGTGTATGTATATGTATGCATTCGTAGAAATGTACAGGTATGTATATGTGCGTGTACAGGCATTTATGTACATGCATGTGGGTGGGATGGGCCATTCTTTCGTGTGTTTCCTTGCGCTACTTCGCTAACGCTGGAGACAACGATTAAGTATAATGAAAAAAAAAAAAAAATATATATATATATATATATATATATATATATATATATCCTCGATAAAAACTTTTCACTGTTTCTAACAACTTTCCTCCCACACCATATATTCTTAATACCTTCCACAGAGCATCTCTATCAACTCTATCATATGCCTTCTCCAGATCCATAAATGCTACATACAAATCCATTTGCTTTTCTAAGTATTTCTCACATACATTCTTCAAAGCAAACACCTGATCCACACATCCTCTACCACTTCTGAAACCACACTGCTCTTCCCCAATCTGATGCTCTGTACATGCCTTCACCCTCTCAATCAATATCCTCCCATATAATTTACCAGGAATACTCAACAAACTTATACCTCTGTAATTTGAGCACTCACTCTTATCCCCTTTGCCTTTGTACAATGGCACTATGCACGCATTCCACCAATCCTCAGGCACCTCACCATGAGTCATACATACATTAAATAACCTTACCTACCAGTCAACAATACAGTCACCCCCTTTTTTAATAAATTCCACTGCAATACCATCCAAACCTGCTGCCTTGCCGGCTTTCATCTTCCGCAAAGCTTTTACTACCTCTTCTCTGTTTACCAAATCATTTTCCCTAACCCTCTCACTTTGCACACCACCTCGACCAAAACACCCTATATCTGCCACTCTATCATCAAACACATTCAACAAACCTTCAAAATACTCACTCCATCTCCTCACATCACCACTACTTGTTATCACCTCCGCATTTGCGCCCTTCACTGAAGTTCCCATTTGCTCCCTTGTCTTACGCACTTTATTTACCTCCTTCCAGAACATCTTTTTATTCTCCCTAAAATTTAATGATACTCTCTCACCCCAACTCTCATTTGCCCTTTTTTTCACCTCTTGCACCTTTCTCTTGACCTCCTGTCTCTTTTATACATCTCCCACTCAATTTCATTTTTTCCCTGCAAAAATCGTCCAAATGCCTCTCTCTTCTCTTTCACTAATACTCTTACTTCTTCATCCCACCACTCACTACCCTTTCTAATCAACCCACCTCCTAATCTTCTCATGCCACAAGCATCTTTTGCGCAATCCATCACTGATTCCCTAAATACATCCCATTCCTCCCCCACTCCCCTTACTTCCATTGTTCTCATGTAAGGCATGTGTACATGTAGGAAGAGAGGAAAGTGATTGGTTCTCAGTGAATGTAGGTTTGCGGCAGGGGTGTGTGATGTCTCCATGGTTGTTTAATTTGTTTATGGATGGGGTTGTTAGGGAGGTGAATGCAAGAATTTTGGAAAGAGGGGCAAGTATGAAGTCTGTTGGGGATGAGAGAGTTTGGGAAGTGAGTCAGTTGTTGTTCGCTGATGATACAGCGCTGGTGGCTGATTCATGTGAGAAACTGCAGAAGCTGGTGACTGAGTTTGGTAAAGTGTGTGAAAGAAGAAAGTTAAGAGTAAATGTGAATAAGAGCAAGGTTATTAGGTACAGTAGGGTTGAGGGTCAAGTCAATTGGGAGGTGAGTTTGAATGGAGAAAAACTGGAGGAAGTGAAGTGTTTTAGATATCTGGGAGTGGATCTGGCAGCGGATGGAACCATGGAAGCGGAAGTGGATCATAGGGTGGGGGAGGGGGCGAAAATTCTGGGAGCCTTGAAGAATGTGTGGAAGTCGAGAACATTATCTCGGAAAGCAAAAATGGGTATGTTTGAAGGAATAGTGGTTCAAACAATGTTGTATGGTTGCGAGGCGTGGGCTATGGATAGAGTTGTGCGCAGGAGGATGGATGTGCTGGAAATGAGATGTTTGAGGACAATGTGTGGTGTGAGGTGGTTTGATCGAGTAAGTAACGTAAGGGTAAGAGAGATGTGTGGAAATAAAAAGAGCGTGGTTGAGAGAGCAGAAGAGGGTGTTTTGAAATGGTTCGGGCACATGGAGAGAATGAGTGAGGAAAGATTGACCAAGACAATATATGTGTCGGAGGTGGAGGGAACGAGGAGAAGAGGGAGACCAAATTGGAGGTGGAAAGATGGAGTGAAAAAGATTTTATGTGATCGGGGCCTGAACATACAGGAGGGTGAAAGGAGGGCAAGGAATAGAGTGAATTGGAGCGATGTGGTATACCGGGGTTGACGTGCTGTCAGTGGATTGAATCAAGGCATGTGAAGCGTCTGGGGTAAACCATGGAAAGCTGTGTAGTTATGTATATTTGCGTGTGTGGACGTATGTATATACATGTGTATGGGGGTGGGTTGGGCCATTTCTTTCGTCTGTTTCCTTGCGCTACCTCGCAAACGCGGGAGACAGCGACAAAAAAAAAAAAAAAAAAAAAAAAATATATATATATATATATATATATATATATATATATATATACATATATAGAGTAAAATGAGTGATAAACCTTTAGGTATGATTGTCTTTTTGGTGCGGCACACATACTTTTATACGAGATATGTTCGGAACACAGCGACAATCTTGCGAAACAGGTGTTGGAGTCAACATACTCTCAGCACGGCAGGAGCAACAACTTTCCTTGGCAGGTGTCAGAGCCACCAGTCCCTCAACATAGCAGCAGCAACAACCATGTCTATTAAGCGTCACAGCCACGAGCTGGCTGTCCCTCAACGCGCTGAATGGAAGCACCAAACAATTTGCCAACTGTCACAATTTTAATTGTATTTCATTGACGTTCAAATTTGTTAGTTACCACAATATTTAGAAAGGAGTTTACATTTTCTTCTCATTATGCGCAGTTTATGATAAGTTTCTGAATAGATCCAATGACTTTTGAAAATCTGTTGTGTATCTTAATAACCAGCCAATCCCTGGTTAATAATTCCTATGTGTAACTAGCATGAACGCCTTCATTTAAAAACATATCGTTCTTTCCCCAGAGCTCTTCCCTCTCTCTCGACAGAGGTCACCAACACCGTAAGCAATGAAACAGCGATCCTAATACCCAAAGAAGATATCATCAATGATATTGCTAAAAAGAAAAAACGAAGAAAGTGAATATATCAGGGAAACTCAGCCCAGAGTCCAAGTATGCCAGTGAAAGTGAGCATACATAGCGAATTATGTATGCTATGTCCACACTCCTTAAGTAGGTCCTGAGGCAAAGGTGCTTTTTGGAATGTGCGGAAAGATTATAGGAAGAGGAATAGGTTTAATAAGTAGTCCATTATATATAATCTTATAACTATATATACGTACCTATGGAGAGAATGAGTGAGGAAAGGTTGACAAAGAGGATATAAGTGTGAGATAGATGGAACAAGGAGAAGCGGGAGACCAAATTGGAGGTGGAAGGATGGAATGAAAAAGATTTTGAGCGATCAGGGCCTGAACATACAGGAGGGTGAGAGGCCTGCAAGGAATATAGTGAACTGGAATGATGTGGTATAACGGGGTCGATGTACCGTCAACGGACTGAACGTGAAACGTCTCGGATAAACGATGGAAAGGGAGTTTGTTGTTTCGATGCATTACACATGGCAGCTAGAGACTGAGTATGAACGAATGTAGCCTTTTCTCTGTTTTCCTGGCGCTACCTCGATGAAACAGGGGGTAGCGATGCTGTTTCCTATGGGGTGGGTGGCGCAGAGAAAGGACGAAGGTATGTAAGTATGAATATGTACATTGCTATATATGTATATGGCTGTTTATTTGTATGTACATGCACACAAGTGTATATCTCTATTCACTGTCATATGCCTTCTCCAGATCCATAAATGCCACATTCAAATCCATCTGCTTCTCTAAGCAATTCTCAAACTCATTCTTCAAAGCAACTACCTGATCCACAGATCCGTTACCACTTCTGAAATCACACTACTCCTCCACAATCTAATGCTCTGAACATGCCTTCACCCTCTCAATCAATACCCTCCCAAACAATTTCCGAGGAATACTTAAACTTATGCCTCTGTAGTTTGAACACTCACCTTCATCCCTTTTGCCTTTGTACAGTGTCACTATGCTTGAATTTCGCCACTCCTCTGGCACTTCACCATAATCCATACATACATTGAACATCCTTAGCAATACTACCTAACCCCGCCACCTTGCCGGATGTCGTCTTCCGCAAAGCTTTCACTAGTTCTTCCCTCTTAACCAAACCATTCTACTTGACCCTCTCACTTCGCACACCACCCCGATCAAAACACCTTACATCTGCCACTCTATCATCAAACGCATTCACCAAACCTTTAATGTACTCACTCCATCTTCTCTCTTCATCACTACCTGATATTACTTCCCGCTTTTGCCCCCTTCACCGATGTTCCCAATTCTTCTCTTGTCTTACGCACGTATTTATCTCCTTCCAAAACATCTTTTTATTCTCCCTAAACTTTAATGATACTCTCTTACTCCAACTCTTATTGACCCTCTTTTTCAACCCTTGCACGTTCCATCTTTACCTCCTGCCGCTTTCTTTTATACATCTCCAAGTCATATGCACTCCTTCCTTGTAAGTATCGTCCAAACGCCTTTCTTTTCTCTTTCACTGATAACTTTACCTCTTCATTCCACCACTCACCACTCTTTCTAATCTGCCCTACCTCCCACCTTTCTCATGCTCCATGCATCTTTTGTATATGCCATCACTGCTTCCCTAAATACATTCCATTCCTCACCAACTCCCCTTACGTCATTTGCTCTCACCTTTTGCCATTATACATTCAATCTCTACTGGTAGTTCCACACACAAGTCTCATTTCAAAACTCACCAATCTCTCCACCCCAACATTCATCTTTTTTGAAAACCTCTACAAATCTTCACCTTCGCCTCCACAAGATAATGATCAGACATCCCTCCAGCTGCCCCTCTCACCAAATCAACATCCAAAAACCTCTCTTTTACTCGCCTATCAATTAACACGTAATCCAATAGTGCCCTTTCACCATCTTTCCTACCCAGTTACGTATACTTGCGTATCTCTTTTTAAACCAGGTATTCCCATTCGCCAGTCTTTTCAGCACACAAATCCACAAGCTCTTCACCATTTCCATTCAAAACATTGAATACTCCATGTACACCTATTATACCCTCAATTGCCACATTGCTCACCTTCGCATTTAAATTACCCATCACTAATACCCGGTCTCTTGCACCAAAGCTGCTGACACACTCAATCAGCTGCTCCCAAAACACTTGTCCCTCATGCTCACCTTCGCATTTAAATAACCCATCACTAATACCCGGTCTCTTGCACCAAAGCTGCTGACACACTCACTCAGCTGCTCCCAAAATACTTCATGATCTTTCTTCTCATGACTAGTTGCATAAACACCAATATTCACCCATCTCTCTCTATCCACACTCAGTTTTACCCACATCACTCTAGAATTTACTATCTTTCACTATCACACACTCCCACAACCCCTGCTTCAGGAGTAGTGCTACTCCTTCCTTAGCTGTTGTCCTCTCACCAACCCCTGACTTTACTCCCAAAACTTTTCCAAAATATTCTTCCTCTTTACCCTTGAGCTTCGTTTCACTCAGAGCCAGAACATCCAGGTTTCTTTCCTCAATAATACTACCTATCTCTTTCTCCTCATCTTGTTTACGTCTACACACATTCAGACACTCCAGTTTGTGCCTTCGAGGAGGATGAGCACTCCCCACTTGAATCCTTCTTCTTTTTTCCCTTTTAGAAATTGAAATACCCCAGGCCAGATACCCTTTTTAAACGACTAGCTCCTAGGGAAGGATGAATAGCTGGATTGACTGGGGACCGACTGCCGTAACAAGGATTTGAACCTATGTAGTCGACCCTGGCCGGCCCGTGAATGCGTCAGGACGCTAATCGCTACACCACGGGGCCTAGGACGTCAACCTTTGGGTATGACCTCCATTTTTCCCACAAACATCAAAAACGCTGATTCTTACTGTAAGACCTTCGGCATAAGTAGTAGGGTAACAATAACACACGAGCTGCTATTCAGGATTCAGTTCTTAATGTTCTGAAACTTGCCTATCCCACGAGAATATGACAATAATATCTCACACTGGTTTATATGCAATGCTTTTAAACTAGCTTCTCAGTGACTTTGGCGTGGCTCTATCCGGTTGGTCAGTTTCTGAGGCCTTACCGCTCGCACACGACAGAGCTCCACCCACCAGACTGGCTGCTGCTCTAGTCCATTTGTAGTTCCATGCTGCTATGTTGATGTCAATTGGTATAATGTAGGCGGCTTCCGCTGCTGTTCTCCTTTGTCTGTTTAAGCCTTTGCGAATAGTTTGTGCCTCCTTTCATCTGGAGAGATGTCCCGTTAGTTCCATATGTACCACTACTACGCTGGTCATTTCGCGGCCAAGGCATTTATGTGCTCTCTTAACCTTGCTTCCACGCCTTTATTTCTCTCTCCCACGTATGCCCTGTTGTATCTTCCGCACGAAATTCTTTAGTCACACTTCTCATTTGTGTATATATCAGTCTCTTATCTTCCTCTATATCTCCAATATTGGTCCCTGATCCTACTGTTATGTCTGTATAAGCGCCGCTGAGTAATCTCGCAATGAAAGTTACTCCCCTGGCGCTCGGGACCACGACATAATTTCTCTCCTCCTCTTCAATCCTCTCGTTCCTTCTGCCCCCTTTCATGATTCTCTTTACATTCTGCTTCAGCTTCACCAACATGCCTACAGGATATTGAAGTTTTCTGAAGGCGTCAGTTATCTATTTAAGCTCATTATTTTTGGCTGTATATCCTAGTTTCCCTAAAAAGAAAAAAAAAACTATGTTGCTATGGTAAACCAAAAAGAAGTGTTTGTAGTCATCTCTGTTTGTCTACTTCCTGCTTACTGACAATTTCTGATGATATCAACTCCATTATCTTCATCTTCATCAAAACACTCAATTTTAGGGTCATATCACCTTCACTGATACTGTTGGCATACATTTCTTTTCTATTTTACTAACATCTTAAGATGAACCTTCATTTTTCTGTTTTCTATATCTGTTGATCTTGTGAATATCAATGCTAATAGCAGTAGTTTGATAAAAACAGCTATGCGTTTAGCCAAGTTTCAAATCTGCAGAAACGTAAAAGCATTCTCTACTTAAGTTAGAGTCTCGGACTCCAACTGAAGCCCTATTGAGTACCCCGCTATTTAATCCATTTTCAGCTTTTATCATTCTATCCTTCTAATCAGAAATCGCCATAGCACGGAGAAAGAACATACCTGAGTCAAATTCCATAGTGGGTAAAAGGAAAAACAAAGAAAAAGATTGTAGATATTAATCAGGTCTCCACAGATATTCATAAAGCTGAGTCCTAAAGGTAAAGAAATTTTAGGAAGAGGGAGAGACAAAAAGAGAAAGAGAACTGCAAAGCTCAGCTTGTCTGAGGGAAGATGAAGGAACCGCATCGATCAGTCCTCAAGTGACCGGTCTTCACACAGAAACTGTGGGAAGCAGCGGCCAGACACCTGGCTCGAATCCAAGCATTGATGACGGACACCTGCAGGCAGGCCATATAAGCAGCGGAAAGAGAATACTAACGAAATAAAAAGCAGCAACATTTCAGCGCCCTGAAAGAGATGATGCTATGGGAAATAATGAGAAAGCTTTTCACCCCACTTTCGCTGACTTAGCTTTAGAAGAAAAACAGCTCAACTATGTGAGCAGTACTCGAAAATATATTGTGCAAATTAATCCATACACACACGAAACACTTACCAGCAAGAACAATGTTTACGACATCTATATAATACCCTCAGCTTTTGGGAAGAAATCTTTGTGATGTTGATTATGCGGGGTATCTAAGGTACAGTGGAGGCTATGAGATATGACTATGCACAAAATGTTTATGTTATCACAAGGTTGAATTATGGTTTTTTGAATTTTAAGGGAAACGAGTGACTCTTCGAAAAAAGAAATTATAGGGAGATATTGCTTTTTAGGACTGACAAAGTCACTTCTTACCCATTCTGAGATGTTGCATAGGTCCGAAATGAGAAGGGCAATACGTTCATCAGTGGAAGCTTTAGAAGATAGAGATAATGTATGTAGGGAAAGAAGGGACAGTCGTTTGCAGAGACCCCTAAGGGACAACACTAGGAAGGTGTGCATGAATCTGCACAAACTTGTTTGGCGTTGTAGATGTTTTTCGTTAAAAACATGATATCCCACATTTGCATATCTGACAATTAGGGAAGTTATAGATGTGTGAAACGCAATTGCTGCTGGAGGAGCTACTGCTGCTCTGCAAGACAACTCAAGTGAATACCTGATGAGGTCCTCAGTGGTGTTCTACCTCCAAAGTCCAAGTTCAGTCTGTTGGCTTGGGTCGTTGGTTGACCAAGCTGGAGGAAGCCGTATCCCGGTAGCCCACTTAGCTCCTACTGTCTGGCTGGTCGGGTATACTTTGGAGTCTCTTGTCCAAGGCACTTGTAAGTTTCTCTAATGGGCAACCCATGGTGTTTCTGATGATCATATGCAAGGTGCAACATCTTGTGGATGTTGCCCCTTTGGATTTCAATGCCTACGGTGCTTACTTCTTATTACGACACCAATTCTGTTAGATACTTTGCCACTACTTTTTGAATGAAAGAATTTCTGCAAGAGAAGCTATATTTCAAGCGTTAAACACGATGGTACTGCTCGCACCACACTGTTAAGACAAACGTACCTGCCTTTGTTGAAGATACTATTGCTATGCAAGACACGACAATTACTGTTTAAGACATACTATTCCTATGTAAGATACCACAAGTGTTGCAGAATCTTCTACTGCTGTGAGACAATTGATCCTGCTGATACCCTACAAACCATAAACAGTCTCTCTGTCCACGATTCTTGGTCTGTATATTGGGTCTTGATTAAAGGGTAATGAACTGAGAACTGGGAGGGCGAGATGAACTGGGAATTAATTAATTTAAGAGGATGAGAAGTGGGGACGCGGAAGTGGTAAGATTACTGCCATAAGTTGATTTAAGGAATTGCTCAAGGCAGTTTCTAAACACACACATACACACGCACACATTATTATATATATATATATATATATATATATATATATATATATATATATATATATATATATATGAGCTTGGGAAGGAGACTTGTGTGAGGAAGTACCAGGAGAGACTGAGTACAAAATGGAAAAAGGTGAGAAAAATGGAAAAAGGGGAGTGGGAGAGGAATGGGATGTATTTAGGGAATCAGTGATGGAGTGCGCAAAAGATGCTTGTGGCCATGAGAAGCGTGGGAAGTGGGTTGATTAGAAAGGGTAGCGAGTGGTGGGATGAGGAAGTAAGACTGTTAGTGAAAGAGAAGAGAGAGGCATTTGGACGATTTTTGCAGGGAAAAAATGAAATTGAGTGGGAGATGTATGAAAGAAAGAGACAGGAGGTCAAGAGAAAGGTGCAAGAGGTGAAAAAGAAGGCAAATGAGAGTTGGGGTGAGAGAGTATCATTAACTTTTAGGGAGAATAAAAAGATATTCTGGAAGGAGGTAAATAAAGTGCGTAAGACAAGGGAGCAAATGGGAACTTCAGTGAAGGGCGCTAATGGGGAGGTGATAAGTAGTGGTGATGTGAGAAGGAGATGGAGTGAGTATTTTGAAGGTTTGTTGAATGTGTTTGACGATAGAGTGGCAGATATAGGGTGTTTTGGTCGAGGTGGTGTGCAAAGTGAGAGGGTTAGGGAAAATGGTTTGGTAAACAGAGAAAAGGTAGTAAAAGCTTTGCGGAAGATGAAAGCCGGCAAGGCAGTAGGTTTGGATGGTATTGCAGTGGAATCTATTAAAAAAGGGGGTGACTGTATTGTTGACTGGTTGGTAAGGTTATTTAATGTATGACTCATGGTGAGGTGCCTGAGGATTGGCGGAATGCGTGCATTGTGCCATTGTACAAAGGCAAAGGGGATAAGAGTGAGTGCTCAAATTACAGAGGTATAAGTTTGTTGAGTATTCCTGGTAAATGATATGGGAGGGTATTGATTGAGAGGGTGAAGGCATGTACAGAGCATCAGATTGGGGAAGAACAGTGTGGTTTCAGAAGTGGTAGAGGATGTGTGGATCAGGTGTTTGCTTTGAAGAATGTATGTGAGAAATACTTAGAAAAGCAAATGGATTTGTATGTAGCATTTATGGATCTGGAGAAGACATATGATAGAGTTGATAGAGATGCTCTGTGGAAGGTATTAAGAATATATGGTGTGGGAGGAAAGTTGTTAGAAGCAGTGAAAAGTTTTTATCGAGGATGTAAGGCATGTGTACGTGTAGGGAGAGAGGAAAGTGATTGGTTCTCAGTGAATGTAGGTTTGCGGCAGGGGTGTGTGATGTCTCCATGGTTGTTTAATTTGTTTATGGATGGGGTTGTTAGGGAGGTGAATGCAAGAGTTTTGGAAAGAGGGGCAAGTATGAAGTCTGTTCTGGATGAGAAAGCTTGGAAGCGAGTCAGTTGTCGTTCGCTGATGATACAGCGCTGGTGGCTGATTCATGTGAGAAACTGCAGAAGCTGGTGACTGAGTTTGGTAAAGTGTGTGAAAGAAGAAAGTTAAGAGTAAATGTGAATAAGAGCAAGGTTATTAGGTACAGTAGGGTTGAGGGTCAAGTCAATTGGCAGGTAAGTTTGAATGGAGAAAAACTGGAGGAAGTAAAGTGTTTTAGATATCTGGGAGTGGATCTGGCAGCGGATGGAACCATGGAAGCGGAAGTGAATCATATGGTGGGGGAGGGGGCGAAAATCCTGGGAGCCTTGAAGAATGTGTGGAAGTCGAGAACATTATCTCGGAAAGCAGAAATGGGTATGTTTGAAGAAATAGTGGTTCCAACAATGTTGTATGGTTGCGAGGCGTGGGCTATGGATAGAGTTGTGCGCAGGAGGGTGGATGTGCTGGAAATGAGATGTTTGAGGACAATGTGTGATGTGAGGTGGTTTGATCGAGTAAGTAATGTAAGGGTAAGAGAGATGTGTGGAAATAAAAAGAGCGTGGTTGAGAGAGCAGAAGAGGGTGTTTTGAAATGGTTTGGGCACATGGAGAGAATGAGTGAGGAAAGATTGACCAAGAGGATATATGTATCGGAGGTGGAGGGAACGAGGAGAAGTGGGAGACCAAATTGGAGGTGGAAAGATGGAGTGAAAAAGATTTTGAGTGATCGGGGCCTGAACATGCAGGAGGGTGAAAGGAGGGCAAGGAATAGAGTGAATTGGATCGATGTGGTATACCGGGGTTGACGTGCTGTCAGTGGATTGAATCAGGGCATGTGAAGCGTCTGGGGTAAACTATGGAAAGTTGTGTGGGGCCTGGATGTGGAAAGGGAGCTGTGGTTTCGGGCATTATTGCATGACAGCTAGAGACTGAGTGTGAACGAATGGGGCCTTTGTTGTCTTTTCCTAAAGCTACCTCGCACACATGAGGGGGGAGGGGATGGTATTCCATGTGTGGCGAGGTTGCGATGGGAATGAATAAAGGCAGACAGTGTGAACTGTGTGCATGGGTATATATGTATGTGTCTGTGTGTGTACATATATGTGTACATTGAGATGTATAGGTATGTATATTTGCGTGTGTGGACGTGTATGTATATACATGTGTATGGGGGTGGGTTGGGCCATTTTTTTCGTCTGTTTCCTTGCGCTACCTCGCAACCGCGGGAGACAGCGACAAAGCAAAATAATAATAATCAAAGAAATATATATATATATATATATATATATATATATATATATATATATATATATATATATATATATATATATACCTATGAGTCCACGGGGAAAATGAAACACGATATGTTCCCAAGTGCACTTTACCAAATGGTTAAACATTCGATTGTCCAAATGGCGTCCTAGCTTTGTCTCTTCGATGTATATCAACTGACTTGTATTTCTCTTTTGTGTCTCCCCTGATGATGTGATTATTAGACGAAAGTGCACTTGGGAACTTGTAGTGTTTCATTTTCCCCGTGGACTCAGGAATATCTTGATCACGCACAAAATTGTGATCCTTTCCATCATATACATATATGATCTGGGCCTGAACATGCAGGAGGGTGAAAGGCGTGCAAGGAAATAGAGTGAATTGGAACGATGTGGTATACCGGAGTCGACTTGCTGTCAATGGATTGAACCAGGGCATGTGAAGCGTCTGGGGTAAACCATCGAAAGTTCTGTGGGGCCTGTATGTGGAAAGGGAGCTGTGGTTTCGGTGCATTATTACATGACAGCTAGAGACTGAGTGTGAATGAATGTGGCCTTTGTTGTCTTTTCCTAGCGCTACCTCGCGCACATGAGGGGGAGGGGGTTGTTATTTCATGTGTGGCCGGGGTGGGGATGAATAAACGCATACAGTATGAATCATGTACATGTGTATATATATGTATATGTGTGTGTATATATATGTCTGAGTATGTATATGTATACGTTCAAATGTATAGATATGTATATTTGCGTGTGTGGACGTGTATGTATATACATGTGTATGTGGGTGGGTTGGGCCATTCTTCCGTCTGTTTCCTTGCGCTACCTCGCTAACGCGGGAGACAGCGGCAAAGCAAAATAAATAAGATTATATATATATACATATATATGTGCGCGAGGTAGCGCTAGGAAAAGACAACAAAGGCCACATTCATTCACACTCAGTCTCTAGCTGTCATGTAATAATGCAGTGTGGTTTCAGAAGTGGTAGAGGATGTGTGGATCAGGTGTTTGCTTTGAAGAATGTATGTGAGAAATACTTAGAAAAGCAAATGGATTTGTATGTAGCATTTATGGATCTGGAGAAGGCATATGATAGAGTTGATAGAGATGCTCTGTGGAAGGTATTAAGAATATATGGTGTGGGAGGAAAGTTGTTAGAAGCAGGGAAAAGTTTTTATCGAGGATGTAAGGCATGTGTACGTGTAGGAAGAGAGGAAAGTGATTGGTTCTCAGTGAATGTAATTTTGCGGCAGGGGTGTGTGATGTCTCCATGGTTATTTAATTTGTTTATGGATGGGGTTGTTAGGGAGGTAAATGCAAGAGTTTTGGAAAGAGGGGCAAGTATGAAGTCTGTTCTGGATGAGAGAGCTTGGGAAGTTAGTCAGTTGTTGTTCGCTGATGATATAGCGCTGGTGGCTGATTAATGTGAGAAACTGCAGAAGCTGGTGACTGAGTTTGGTAAAGTGTGTGGAAGAAGAAAGTTAAGAGTAAATGTGAATAAGAGCAAGGTTATTAGGTACAGTAGGGTTGAGGGTCAAGTCAATTGGGAGGTGAGTTTGAATGGAGAAAAACTGGAGGAAGTGAAGTGTTTTAGATATCTGGGAGTGGATCTGGCAGCGGATGGAACCATGGAAGCGGAAGTGGATCATAGGGTGGGGGAGGGGGCGAAAATTCTGGGGGCCTTGAAGAATGTGTGGAAGTCGAGAACATTATCTCGGAAAGCAAAAATGGGTATGTTTGAAGGAATAGTGGTTCCAACAATGTTGTATGGTTGCGAGGTGTGGGCTATGGATAGAGTTGTGCGCAGGAGGATGGATGTGCTGGAAATGAGATGTTTGAGGACAATGTGTGGTGTGAGGTGGTTTGATCGAGTGAGTAACGTAAGGGTAAGAGAGATGTGTGGAAATAAAAAGAGCGTGGTTGAGAGAGCAGAAGAGGGTGTTTTGAAGTGGTTTGGGCACATGGAGAGGATGAGTGAGGAAAGATTGACCAAGAGGATTTATGTGTCGGAGGTGGAGGGAGCAAGGAGAAGAGGGAGACCAAATTGGAGGTGGAAAGATGGAGTGAAAAAGATTTTGTGTGATCGGGGCCTGAACATGCAGGAGGGTGAAAGGAGGGCAAGGAATAGAGTGAATTGGAGCGATGTGGTATACCGGGGTTGACGTGCTGTCAGTGGATTGAATCAAGGCATGTGAAGCGTCTGGGGTAAACCATGGAAAGCTGTGTAGGTATGTATATTTGCGTGTGTGGGGGTTGGGCCATTTCTTTCGTCTGTTTCTTTGCGCTACCTCGCAAACGCGGGAGACAGCGACAAAGTATAAAAAAAAAAGAAAAAAAAATACATATAGATATATATATATATATATATATATATATATATATATATATATATATATATATATATACATATATATATATATGTGTGTGTGTGTGTGTGTGTGTTTGTGTGTGTGTGTGTAGATGGGCGTATCAAGAATGTGTTCATATGGGGTTCCCAGGCAATGTATATGTGTCACTGTTTTTTGTGTAAGTATCCTGATGTGTGCCCAAGTTCTATAACTTTCATGAAAGGGTTATGAAATCACTAGCAATATGAATGTCCCACGTATCATATAAGACTTCAGGAAATGCAATAAGAGGGGAAATCCAGATAAGGTAATAGAATTCCCATGATGAGGGTTGCAGTTTACAGTGCCGGAAGCTCATGATTCTAAATAAAGTTAATGACAACGCTCTATGAAAGACATGTTTTGCCAGTCATTAGATGAATGAAGAGGATACTTGAAAGGAAAATGGGCAGGTTGTTTGGCGGAGCACAAAGGCAGCAAGTGAGAGGAGAGTTTTCTATAACGTTATCAAGGAGCAACAGCCGCCCCCAGGCAACAGGCTCCTCCTGCCCATACCGTTTACATACATTATCAGGGACAGTTAGAGTCACGTGAGACCTCAGATTGACTTCCCATGCCGTTAAGGAAAGTATCCTGAACAAAGATTAGTTGAGGTTACAATATGATAGTTTTCATAAATCCAGTTTATAACTGTCGGATGTGGTTCAGGGTTTCACAGTAATTTCCTCGATTCCTTTTCATCTGCATAAACAATGTTCCTTGCCATGCACAGAACCGCCGTAGACAACATATATTGACTGATTACAGAAATAAAGTGAAAATATGGAACAAATTTGGTATAGTATACCAAATGTTAAAAGCAGGCTTGAGCTTTTAGCCATTAGATCACTGTACGAGCTTCAACTACGTTTTATTGATAAGTTTCACAATAGCACTTGTAAAAATCATTGATATACGAATTCCTGCTGAAAATGTATGGTACTGTAAGGCGTTCAGCAAACTATAACCTTTTGGGTAGCTGGGTTAAGCATCTACTTTTTGCATGTTAAGATTTCTCCTCTTGATGATTTTCTCTTCATAATTCTTCCACGCTTACTGTCTCTGCAATCGGCTCCTCATCCTCAAACAGCACCAATATAACTAATTTTGTAACTGTCCACGCAATCTCTACAAAATCTATATTCTAGCTTATCTCTGGATATGTACTTTATATTCAGTGACATTTCCATAGCCCTCTAAACTCACGTAATGAAATAGAGTTTACAAAAGGAAGACTGTACAAAAGATTTCCAGGATGAGTAAGTGAAATTTATATAGTCCAGCAGCAGGCACTTACGCACGCTCACTCGACCCTCAACCCCAGATCCAAGAGATAGTGCGGCATTTTCCTGGAGGTTGTCTTAGTGCATCTACACACGACAAAGGTCACACCTCATTTGAAACTCCTAACGACATCCTCTCTAGAACTCATCACACTATAGTTGTTATTGGGAAAAATTCTTTGCGCCCCTCCTGGACTGTTAGTGAAACATTATAAACATACGTTAAAGGATCGAACTAGCGCAAAACTATACCTAAATTGATGAAAAACGATTTGTTTAAAAATCAAATTATAAATTTTTTCAAACATATGAATCAAGTGTTGGTAACCATACCTCTTTAAACCAAATGGTTCACAGTGCTTTCTGATGAACAGTTTGAAAATGTTTCTGTTGACACTGTCGTTTAAACAGCATATTTTGATAAATGTTTTTTTGTCATTTGTTCTCTCTATAATACACAACTCTTGCTATCTTTCCTAACAAAATGGTACCGTGTCCATGGTGTTCACTGTCAAACAGGAGTAACATCTCAAAAAAATCAACTGAAGCTGTTGTATTTACGTTAAACTGATATGGAGAAGTGGTGCTTGACAATTTAGCTAGAATGAATGGGGAAGTAAGAGCATTTGGTGACCGTCCCTACATAAGGTGAAGCGATTAGCCATGACTCACCAGATTTGTCTGATTTCATTTTTCATAATGGATATAAACTCGTTGGCAAACTTATTTCGAATGACGCAAAATACTTTTTCTTCAAAAGGATTAACAAATGGACAAGTACCTCTCGTGTAGTCATCTGTTTATTATTCTATTTGCACGACAGGAGTTCTAAATTTCTATTTCTTACAGCACAAATCTCTGTACTTCTCTCTCATATAATACGAATTTCTATATATCTATCTCTTACTCTATTATCAATATTCTTAAAAGAACCTCATAGTCTTAGTCTGCTCCATGCGACATGCGTACAATGTAAAGTCCCGTCGGACGATGCAGAGGCAAGTCGTGTATAGCATACCCACCACCAGAGACAAATGCGGCAGCGATATTGGCTTCTTTCGGACCGACGCCTACGACCACCTACGTTTGGTTTAGTCATGGATCTAATTACTTATATGTGCGTTAACACTGCACTAGAGAGTCGTAATTAGGAGCCTTTCGAACACAAACACACCGAAAGTAAAGCTGCACCGTTATCAACACTCTCAAACTTAATGAACCACAGGACATAATCTGCGGGTAGTCGTGCATTCGCCACCACCTTCGTATTGCCATTTTTCAAGCGTCTGGTAGCGGAATGGCAGTGCATGTGACAAACTCATCAGTTTCATGGCCATATACGCGATAGGTGATTGCTGTATTTTTGTTACATTTTCACAACTTTATAATTTCAAGCACACCCAAAGAAATCACTCATATTACCATACTCACATTACCTACAGACCCGTGAGGAAGAATTTCCATTTTGTTCACTATTTTTCCATGATTTTTGTAACTAATCCTAACAAACAATTATTTTCCTTTGGTGTGCATGACGGATATTCTTTACGCCTCACCACTGAACATGTGACCTGCCTTCCTAACTAACCAGTGTTAGCACAACTCCCAACCAAGGGGTTCTTCGCCTAACAGTAAAGTTCAGCACAACAGACGCAATTAACCGAAAAGCATGGTTTGGCGTAGAGCGACCAGTCCCTCATGAGAAGTGCTAAATAAAATACGATAACTCCTTTCGACTTCAGCTGCAGCTGTTCACTCTAGTCCACATAACTTCTTTGATTCATGTAAAGGAGAATAATATCGGTAAGTTTAGAGCCATGCGAGTGCTTTTCTTTCTCATTTTCTTTTCTTTTCAAGCGGATGCTTGTTGTAGCACAAGTTGTTGTGATCTAGACGGCTAATGAAGCTGCTGCTGTTTCTGCGTTGCAGCACAGACGTTATTACAACTGTAAATGCTGCTACTTCTGCTACAGTTGTCGTTAATAGTATGAACATTGTAACTCTTGCTACCGCTATAATCACAACTTTTATTATAGTCGTTGTTACATATGAAATTAATACTTTTATTTCTACCACAACCATTACTGATGTAGGTAATACTAGCGATATCATTTCAGCAATAATCTTTACTGCTATTAGTACCAAAGCTAATAGTGCTGTTACTACTCTGGTACCAATTATTAGCGCTGTTACTACCATGGGTGCTACTTCCACTGTTATTACTGCTTCATCTGACACTATTCAATATTACGACTGCAACTATCACTTCCGTTACAACAGCAGCTATCACTACTGCACTTATTACCAATGTTGACGCTCTTACGACTATCATTGATCCTTGTACCATTACAACTATCACTACTGCTATTACTACTGCACTTATTACCAATGCTGACGCTCTTACGACTATCACTGATCCTTCTACCATTACAACGATTACTACTGCTATTGCTTTTGCACTTATCACCAATGTTAATGCTCGTACAACTATCAGTGATTCTTCTTCTTATTGTCATTCTTATTTCCATTCTTATTCTTTTGCTTCTCCTTCTCCTCTTCCTTTTTCGAACAATATGCTTGGATTCATCGGTAGGACTTTTGAATTTAAATTCAGGGGAATCATCCTCATTCTCATTCTTTACAAGTCATTGGTGTGTCCCTGTCTTGAATACTGTATTTATTTTTGATCATCTTACTTGAAAACAGACATAGAAAGAATGGAAAAGATATAGTGTCGAGCTACCAAGATGATTCTCAGACTGAGAAACCAGATCTTATGAGGGCCGACTAAACGACCTAGATCTATCTAACAGAAAAGAGGTGAAGCTGTGATCTGATACATGTACAGAAAACAACAAGGCCTTCGATAATCTCTATTCAAGCAGCTCCTTCATGCCTCGAGTCTCGTGGGCATACGTTTTCCCTCGAATAGGCCAAGTGATTATTTATCAACATGATTGCGCAAATATAGAATTATTTTACTAAGTGTTTGACAGCAGCACTATAGATACGATACGTTTAAGAATATCTTTTATTTATTGTACTTTGTCGCTGTCTCCCGCGTTAGCGAAGTAGTGCTAGGAAACACGAAAGAATGGCCCAACCCACCCACATAAACATGTATATACATACACGTCCACACACAGCACATATACATACCTATACATCTCAACGTATATATATATATATATATATATATATATATATATATATATATATATATATATATATATATATATACACACATAATTCATACTGTCTGCCCTTATTCACTTCCGTCGCCACCCCGCCACACATGAAATGTGTACAACCCCCTCCCCCCGCATGTGCGCGAGGTAGCGCTAGGAAAAGACAACAAAGACCACATTCGTTCACACACAATCTCTAGCTGTCTTGTATAATGCACCGAAACCACAGCTCCCATTCCACATCCAGGCCCCACAAAACTTTCTATGGTTTACCCCAGACGCTTCACATGCCCTGGTTTAATCCATTGACAGCACGTCGACCCCGGTGTACCACATCGTTCCAATTCACTCTATTCTTTGCACGCCTTTCACCCTCCTGCATGGTCAGGCCCCGATCACTCAAAATCTTTTTCACTTCATCTTTCCACCTCCAACTTGGTCTCCCACTTCTCCTCGTTCCCTCCACCTCTGACACGTATATCCTCTTTATCAATCTTTTCTCACCGATTCTCTCCATGTGACCGAACCATTTCAAAACACCCTCTTCTGCTCTCTCAACCACACTCTTTTTATTACTACACATCTCTCTTACCCTTTCATTACTTACTCGATCAAACAATCTCACCACATATTGTTCTCAAACATCTCATTTCCAGCACATCCACCCTCCTCCGCACAACTCTATCTATAGCCCACGCCTCGCAACCATATAACATTGTTGGAACTACTATTTCTTCAAACATGCCCATTTCTGCTTTCCAAGATAATGTTCTCGACTTCCACACATTTTTCAACGCTACCAGAACTTTCGCCCCCCTCCCCCACCCTATGATTCACTTCCATTTCCATGGTTCCATTTGCTGCCAAATCCAGTCCCAGATATCTAAAATACTTCACTTCTTTCAGTTTTTCTCCATTCAAACTTACCTCCCAATTGACTTGTCCCTCAACCCTACTGTACCTAACAACATTGCTCTTTTCAAGAATATATTTGATGAATATTTCACTTTAAGTCTACGACTAACATCATTTTCGCCGCCATAGTTACACGAAATGTTAGCAGGTATTTTTCTTGTTGAAATATCTGTCTTCCTACACTTTTCACACTAATCAGTGAGTTTCTGACATAACTACCGTAAACACCTTCGAAAAGACCAAGGAATTTGTTACTGTTGGTCTCTTACTGTTTGCATTCATTTGTATTTCTTTTCATTATCTTTTTTCTTCTTTTGCTTCTTCATCTTCTCAGTCATCTTCACATTGCTATTGTTAATGTTATGATTATCATTATTACTACTATCATTATTATCATCATCATTATCATTGTTCTTATCAATATCTATTACTATTATCATTATTACTATCATCATTAACTTCATTATAGAGTAAACCAAGGCATATATCGGGGGAAACCACGGAAAGGTCTGCGGGGCCTGTGGATAGGGAAAGGTCGTGAGTGAACGAGGCCTTTATCAAGCTGTTCCTGGCACTACCTTAAGAGACGCGGGAAAGTGCGAACACGTCTAAAAAATATTCTGTTATTATCATTATTATTGTTATTATCATTATTATTGTTATCATTATGATTATCATTATTATTATGATTAGTATTATCATTATTACCATTATCATCATTACGATTATTATGAAAATATTATTCTTATCATTAATGATATTGATATCACCATAATCATCATCATCATTAATGAAATTGATATCACAATAATCATCATTCGCGTACATAAAAGTTTATATGTGGAATGACAAATATGTAAGCAGACTCACGTATATGGGGACTCAAGTTCACAGGGACTCGTAAGTTCAGTTTCACGAGTGCGGAACTCATAAACACGGGACTAATTGATTGAGGACTGATTTATAAGAAGACATTAGTATGTGGCCCTGCGTGTACATGTAATGATGAATATAAGGCTTCATGTGTGCATGTAAACTCAAATACTCAAGGTCTCTGGTTAGCTGGAACTAGGGTGCGAGGAAACACATGCATTAGAGATATCATGTTTACGGGGATTCATGCCATTTATAAAGACAACGGTCACATACCATGAGATTACACAGCAGAGAAACAGCCAATGCAGATGTCCTCTTTGCATATCCAACACTACCTTTCTCTCAGAATGGTAGGAATGAATTTCCACCTTGGGAGGACCATCAGCATATCTGTCTCGAGGTATTACTTATTTCCATATTCCTATGTAAATGTTGTGGAAGCGACCAGTCCGGGTGCCGGAGGTAACACTCCTCTTTATTCAAATGTTCCTCATCAGACATTTGGCAACATTTCTGCACTAGACCCAGTTACTGTTCCAATACATGGGGCGACGCCCACTGCCTCGTTCTTCGAGCACGTATGTCACCAAGTTTATGATGTTGTGACGAGCCTGTACATGCACTGTACATGTTAAAATGACGTGACCAATCGAGATCGAAGTACCAGTTGAGCTAATGGTAAAAACAATAGTAATATCATCAGTATTATCCTTATTTATATTACTATTCTATCATAAAATTCTCATTTTCATTTTCTGGTGGTTGCTGTTATGATTATTGTATTATCATGATTTTATTATCATATCATTGCTATTATCATTGTCATTATTTTATAAAATTCTTATTTTCCTTTTCTAATGGTTGCTGTTACGATTATTGTATTATGATTTTATTAGTATTATCATAGTTAGTCATTAATTTACTATTATAATAATGATAATTATCATTATCATCATCCCCCCCCCATCCCCCAACACGCGCCCGAGGTAGCGCTAGGAAAAGACAACGAAGGCCACATTCGTTCACACTCAGTCTCTAGCTGTCATGTATAATATACCGAAACCACAGCTCCCTTTCCAAATCCAGGCCTCACAGAACTTTCCATGGTTTATCCCAAACGCTTCACATGCTCTGGTTCAATCCATTGGCAGCACGTAGACCCCGGGATACCACATCGTTCCAATTCACACTATTTCTTGCACGCCTTTCACCCTCCTGCATGTTCAGGCCCCGATCGCTCAAAATCTTTTTCATTCGACCACCTCACACCACACTGTCCTCAAACAGCTCATTTCCAACACATCCACCCTCCTCCGCACAACCCTACCTATACCCCACGCCTCGCAACCATATAACATTGTTGGAACCACTATTCCTTCAAATATATATATATATATATATATATATATATATATATATATATATATATATATATATATATATATATATATATATATTGTATTACGTGTTAATTGACAGGCGCGCGAAAGAGAGACTTTTGGATGTTAATGTGCTGAGAGGTGCAACTGGAGGGATGTCTGATCATTATCTTGTGGAGGCTAAGGTGAAGATTTGTATGGGTTTTCAGAAAAGAAGAGTGAATGTTGGGGTGAAGAGGGTGGTGAGAGTAAGTGAGCTTGGGAAGGAGACTTGTGTGAGGAAGTACCAGGAGAGACTGAGTACAGAATGGAAAAAGGTGAGAACAATGGAAGTAAGGGGAGTGGGGGAGGAATGGGATGTATTTAGGGAATCAGTGATGGATTGCGCAAAAGATGCTTGTGGCATGAGAAGAGTGGGAGGTGGGTTGATTAGAAAGGGTAGTGAGTGGTGGGATGAAGAAGTAAGAGTATTAGTGAAAGAGAAGAGAGAGGCATTTGGACGATTTTTGCAGGGAAAAAATGAAATTGAGTGGGAGACGTATAAAAGAAAGAGACAGGAGGTCAAGAGAAAGGTGCAAGAGGTGAAAAAGAGGGCAAATGAGAGTTGGGGTGAGAGAGTATCATTAAATTCTAGGGAGAATAAAAAGATGTTCTGGAAGGAGGTAAATAAAGTGCGTAAGACAAGGGAGCAAATGGGAACTTCAGTGAAGGGCGCAAATGGGGAGGTGATAACAAGTAGTGGTGATGTGAGAAGGAGATGGAGTGAGTATTTTGAAGGTTTGTTGAATGTGTTTGATGATAGAGTGGCAGATATAGGGTGTTTTGGTCGAGGTGGTGTGCAAAGCGCGAGGGTTAGGGAAAATGAGTTGGTAAACAGAGAAGAGGTAGTAAAAGCTTTGCGGAATATGAAAGCCGGCAAGGCAGCAGGTTTGGATGGTATTGCAGTGGAATTTATTAAAAAAGGGGGTGACTGTATTGTTGACTGGTTGGTAAGGTTATTTAATGTATGTATGACTCATGGTGAGGTGCCTGAGGATTGGCGGAATGCGTGCATAGTGCCATTGTACAAAGGCAAAGGGGATAAGAGTGAGTGCTCAAATTACAGAGGTATAAGTTTGTTGAGTATTCCTGGCAAATTTTATGGGAGGGTATTGATTGAGAGGGTGAAGGCATGTACAGAGCATCAGATTGGGGAAGAGCAGTGTGGTTTCAGAAGTGGTAGAGGATGTGTGGATCAGGTGTTTGCTTTGAAGAATGTATGTGAGAAATACTTAGAAAAGCAAATGGATTTGTATGTAGCATATATGGATCTGGAGAAGGAATATGATAGAGTTGATAGAGATGCTCTGTGGAAGGTATTAAGAATATATGGTGTGGGAGGAAAGTTGTTAGAAGCAGTGAAAAGTTTTTATCGAGGATGTAAGGCATGTGTACGTGTAGGAAGAGAGGAAAGTGATTGGTTCTCAGTGAATGTAGGTTTGCGGCAGGGGTGTGTGATGTCTCCATGGTTGTTTAATTTGTTTATGGATGGGGTTGTTAGGGAGGTAAATGCAAGAGTTTTGGAAAGAGGGGCAAGTATGAAGTCTGTTGGGGATGAGAGAGCTTGGGAAGTGAGTCAGTTGTTGTTCGCTGATGATACAGCGCTGGTGGCTGATTCATGTGAGAAACTGCAGAAGCTGGTGACTGAGTTTGGTAAAGTGTGTGAAAGAAGAAAGTTAAGAGTAAATGTGAATAGGAGCAAGGTTATTAGGTACAGTAGGGTTGAGGGTCAAGTCAATTGGGAGGCGAGTTTGAATGGAGAAAAACTGGAGGAAGTGAAGTGTTTTAGATATCTGGGAGTGGATCTGGCAGCGGATGGAACCATGGAAGCGGAAGTGGATCATAGGGTGGGGGAGGGGGCGAAAATTCTGGGGGCCTTGAAGAATGTGTGGAAGTCGAGAACATTATCTCGGAAAGCAAAAATGGGTATGTTTGAAGGAATAGTGGTTCCAACAATGTTGTATGGTTGCGAGGCGTGGGCTATGGATAGAGTTGTGCGCAGGAGGATGGATGTGCTGGAAATGAGATGTTTGAGGACAATGTGTGGTGTGAGGTGGTTTGATCGAGTGAGTAACGTAAGGGCAAGAGAGATGTGTGGAAATAAAAAGAGCGTGGTTGAGAGAGCAGAAGAGGGTGTTTTGAAGTGGTTTGGGCACATGGAGAGAATGAGTGAGGAAAGATTGACCAAGAGGATATATGTGTCGGAGGTGGAGGGAACGAGGAGAAGAGGGAGACCAAATTGGAGGTGGAAAGATGGAGTGAAAAAGATTTTGTGTGATCGGGGCCTGAACATGCAGGAGGGTGAAAGGTGGGCAAGGAATAGAGTGAATTGGAGCGATGTGGTATACCGGGGTTGACGTGCTGTCAGTGGATTGAATCAAGGTATGTGAAGCGTCTGGGGTAAACCATGGAAAGCTGTGTAGGTATGTGTAGGTAGGTATGTATATTTGTAGGTATGTATATACATGTGTATGGGGGGGGGGGTGGGGCCATTTCTTTCGTCTGTTTCCTTGCGCTACCTCGCAAACGCGGGAGACAGCGACAAAGTATAATAAAATATATGATAATATATATATATATATATATATATATATATATATATATATATATATATATATATATATATATATATATATTTCGGGTGAACATACTTGGACGTGGTGGTACAAGTAGTTGCACGGACTGTGATCCTCGCTTTGGTTACAAGAATATTCTTCCGCCCACCAGTGATGCTACTACTTTTGTGAATTAAGAACCATTGCAACACAAACCTCGCCAGGTGGTAGAGTGACTCGCAGTGTATCGAGACAGACTTCCCCAGAACTTTTTTATTAAAGGGGAAGTAAATGTTTATAGTTGTGTTAGTGGAGTGATAGTTTTCATACATGGTGCTCTGAAAAGAAAATAGTGAAATTGGAAAAGAATGTAGCTTAGACATTGAAGCTTATTCTTTCATTGAAATGTGAACAAAGGGAGTTTTTTTTTTCAAAGTGATAGAGATGGAAAGCAAAAAGGTGTTTTTCATGAATGCACTGGAAAAGTTGAGGTCCAGATAAAAAAAAAATTTGGGTCTGTCAAGGCTTTATTATGGCGGATGACCAACTACCTACCCTCATGTATCCAAGATATGATTGTACTTAGTGTAATGAAGAAAATTGAGAATCTTCATAAGCCAATATTCCAGTTTCATGATAAGAGAAGTGGAACAGGAAGTATGATACAGTGGTTAAATTGATTGAAAACTACTATTGACGTTTGTGTAAAAAAATTATACATTTCCCTTTTCCATAGCCAGAAGTTGACCCATTATGTGACATTCATTTTTCATTTCTTTCATATGTGTATATATATATATATATATATATATATATATATATATATATATATATATATATATATATATATATATATATTCCTCACGTGTCGTAGAAGGCGACTAGAGGGGACTGGAGCGGGGGGCCAGAAATACTCCCCTCCTTGTATTTTAACTTTCTAAAAATGGGAAACAGAAGGAGTCACGCGGGGAGTGCTCATCCTCCTCGTAGACTCAGATTGGGGTGTCTAAATGTGTGTGGATGTAACCAAGATGTGAAAAAAAGAGAGATAGGTAGTATGTTTGAGGAAAGGAACCTGGATGTTTTGGCTCTGAGTGAAACGAAGCTCAAGGGTAAAGGGGAAGAGTGGTTTGGGAATGTCTGGGGAGTAAAGTCAAGGGTTAGTGAGAGGACAAGAGCAAGGGAAGGAGTAGCAGTACTCCTGAAACAGGAGTTGTGGGAGTTTGTGATAGAATGTAAGAAAGTAAATTCTCGATCAATATGGGTAAAACAAAGTTGATGGAGAGAGATGGGTGATTATTGGTGCATATGCACCTGGACATGAGAAGAAAGATCATGAGAGGCAAGTGTTTTGGGAGCATCTGAATGTGTGTGTTAGTGGTTTTGATGCACGAGACCGGGTTATAGTGATGGGTGATTTGAATGCAAAGTTGAGTAATGTGGCAGTTGAGGGAATAATTGGTATACATGGGGTGTTCTGTGTTGTAAATGGAAATGGTGAAGAGCTTGTAGATTTATGTGCTGAAAAAGACCTGGTGATTGGGAATACCTGGTTTAAAAAGAGAGATATATATAAGTGCACATATGGAAGTAGGAGAGATGGCCAGAGAGCGTTATTGGATTACGTGTTAATTGACAGGCGCGCGAAAGAGAGACTTTTGGATGTTAATGTGCTGAGAGGTGCAACTGGAGGGATGTCTGATGCTAAGGTGAAGATTTGTATGGGTTTTCAGAAAAGAAGAGTGAATGTTGAGGTGAAGAGGGTGGTGAGAGTAAGTGAGCTTGGGAACGAGACTTGTATAAGGAAGTACCAGGAGAGACTGAGTACAGAATGGAAAAAGGTGAGAACAATGGAAGTAAGGGGAGTCGGGGGAGGAATGGGATGTATTTAGGGAATCAGTGATGGATTGCGTAAAAGATGCTTGTGGCATGAGAAGAGTGGGAAGTGGGTTGATTAGAAAGGGTAGTGAGTGGTGGGATGAAGTAAGATTATTAGTGAAAGAGAAGAGAGAGGCATTTGGACGATTTTTGCAGGGAAAAAATGCAATTGAGTGGGAGATGTATAAAAGAAATACAGGAGGTCAAGAGAAAGGTGCAAGAGGTGAAAAAGAGGACAAATGAGAGTTGGGGTGAGAGAGTATCATTAAATTTTAGGGAGAATAAAAAGATGTTCTGGAAGGAGGTAAATAAAGTGCGTAAGACAAGGGAGCAAATGGGAACTTCAGTGCAGGGCGCAAATGGGGAGGTGATAAGTAGTGGTGATGTGAGAAAGAGATGGAGTGAGTATTTTGAAGGTTTTTGAATGTCTTTGATGATAGAGTGGCAGATATAGGGTGTTTTGGTCGAGGTGGTGTGCAAAGTGAGAGGGTTAGGGAAAATGATTTGGTAAACAGAGAAGAGGTAGTAAAAGCTTTGCGGAAGATGAAAGCCGGCAAGGCAGCAGGTTTGGATGGTATTGCAGTGGAATCTATTAAAAAAGGGGGTGACTATTGTTGACTGGTTGGTAAGGTTATTTAATGTAAGTATGACTCATGGTGAGGTGCCTGAGGATTGGCGGAATGCGTGCATAGTGCCATTGTACAAAGGCAAAGGGGATAAGAGTGAGTGCTCATATTACAGAGGTATAAGTTTGTTGAGTATTCCTGGTGAATTATATGGGATGGTATTGATTGAGAGGGCGAAGGCATGTACAGAGCATCAGATTGGGGAAGAGCAGTGTGGTTTCAGAAGTGGTAGAGGATGTGTGGATCAGGTGTTTGCTTTGAAGAATGTATGCAAGAAATACTTAGAAAAGCAAATGGATTTGTATGTAGCATTTATGGATCTGGAGAAGGCATATGATAGAGTTGATAGAGATGCTCTGTGGAAGGTACTAAGAATATATGGTGTGGGAGGAAAGTTGTTAGAAGCAGTGAAAAGTTTTTATCGAGGATGTAAGGCATGTGTACGTGTAGGAAGAGAGGAAAGTGATTGGTTCTCAGTGAATGTATGTTTGCGGCAGGGGTGTGTGATGTCTCCATGGTTGTTTAAGTTGTGTATGGATGGGGTTCTTAGGGAGGTGAATGCAAGAGTTTTGGGAAGAGGGGCAAGTATGAAGTCTGTTGTGGATGAGAGCGCTTGGGAAGTGAGTCAGTTGTTGTTCGCTGATGATACAGCGCTGGTGGCTGATTCATCTGAGAAACTGCAGAAGCTGGTGACTGAGTTTGGTAAAGTGTGTGAAAGAAGAAAGTTTAGAGTAAATGTGAATAATAGCAAGGTTATTAGGTACAGTAAGGTTGAGGGTCAAGTCAATTGGTAGGTAAGTTTGAATGGAGAAAAACTGGAGGAAGTAAAGTGTTTTAGATATCTGGGAGTGGATCTGGCAGCGGATGGAACCATGGAAGCGGAAGTGAATCATAGGGTGGGGGAGGGGGCGAAAATCCTGGGAGCCTTGAAGAATGTGTGGAAGTCGAGAACATTATCTCCGAAAGCAAAAATGGGTATGTTTGAAGGAATAGTGGTTCCAACAATGTTGTATGGTTGCGAGGCGTGGGCTATGGATAGAGCTGTGCGCACGAGGATGGATGTGCTGGAAATGAGATGTTTGAGGACAATATGTGGTGTGAGGTGGTTTGATAGAGTAAGTAATGTAAGGGTAAGAGAGATGTGTGGAAATAAAAAGAGCGTGGTTGAGAGAGCAGAAGAGGGTGTTTTGAAATGGTTTGGGCACATGGAGAGAATGAGTGAGGAAAGATTGACCAAGAGGATATATGTGTCGGAGGTGGAGGGAACGAGGAGAAGTGTGAGACCAAATTGCTGGTGGAAAGATGGAGTGAAAAAAGATTGAGTGCTCGGGGCCTGAACATGCAGGAGGGTGAAAGGCGGGCAAGGAATAGAGTGAATTGGAACGATGTGGTATACCGGGGTCGACGTGCTGTCAATGGATTGACTCAGGGCATGTGAAGCGTCTGGGGTAAACCATGGAAAGTTGTGCGAGGCCTGGATGTGGAAAGGGAGCTGTGGTTTCGGGCATTATTGCATGACAGCTAGAGACTAAGTGTGAACGAATGGGGTCTTTGTTGTCTTTTCCTAGCGCTACCTCGCACACATGAGGGGGGGAGGGGGATGTTATTTCATGTGTGGCGAGGTGGCGATGGGAAAGAATAAAGGCAGACAGTGTGAATTGTATGCATGTGTATATATGTATGTGTGTGTGTATATATATGTGTACATTGAGATGTATGGGTATGTATATTTGCGTGTGGGGACGTGTATGAACATACATGTGTATGGGGATAGGTTGGGCCATTTCTTTCGTCTGTTTCCTTGCGCTACCTCGCAAACGCGGGAGACAGCGACAAAGCAAAATAATAACAATATATTTTTTTTTTTTTTTTTTTTTTTTTTGCTTTGTCGCTGTCTCCCGTGTTTGCGAGGTAGCGCAAGGAAACACACGAAAGAAATGGCCCAACCCACCCCCATACACATGTATATACATACGTCCACACACGCAAATATACATACCTACACAGCTTTCAATGGTTTACCCCAGACGCTTCACATGCCTTGATTCAATCCACTGACAGCACGTCAACCCCGGTATACCACATCGCTCCAATTCACTCTATTCCTTGCCCGCCTTTCACCCTCCTGCATGTTCAGGCCCCGATCACACAAAATCTTTTTCACTCCATCTTTCCACCTCCAATTTGGTCTCCCACTTCTCCTCGTTCCCTCCACCTAAGACACATATATCCTCTTGGTCAATCTTTCCTCACTCATTCTCTCCATGTGCCCAAACCATTTCAAAACACCCTCTTCTGCTCTCTCAACCATGCTCTTCTTATTTCCACACCTCTCTTTTACCCTTACGTTACTTATTCGATCAAACCACCTCACACCACACATTGTCCTCAAACATCTCATTTCCAGCACATCCATCCTCCTGCGCACAACCCTATCCATAGCCCACGCCTCGCAACCATACAACATTGTTGGAACCACTATTCCTTCAAACATACCCATTTTTGCTTTCCGAGATAATGTTCTCGACTTCCACACATTCTTCAAGGCTCCCAGGATTTTCGCCCCCTCCCCCACCCTATGATTCACTTCCGCTTCCATGGTTCCATCCGCTGCCAGATCCACTCCCAGATATCTAAAACACTTTACTTCCTCCAGTTTTTCTCCATTCAAACTTACCTCCCAATTGACTTGACCCTCAACCCTACTGTACCTAATATCCTTGCTCTTATTCACATTTACTCTTAACTTTCTTCTTTCACACACTTTACCAAACTCAGTCACCAGCTTCTGCAGTTTCTCACATGAATCAGCCACCAGCGCTGTATCATCAGCGAACAACAACTGACTCACTTCCCGAGCTCTCTCATCCCCAACAGACTTCACACTTGCCCCTCTTTCCAAAACTCTTGCATTCACCTCCCTAACAACAATATATATATATATATATATATATATATATATATATATATATATATATATATATATATATATATATATATATTTATTTTAATTTATTTACTATACTTTGTCGCTGTCTCCCGCGTTTGCGAGGTAGCGCAAGGAAACAGACGAAAGAAATGGCCCAAAGATGTTCTGGAAGGAGGTAAATAAAGTGCGTAAGACAAGGGAGCAAATGGGAACTTCAGTGAAGGGCGCAAATGGGGAGGTGATAACAAGTAGTGGTGATGTGAGAAGGAGATGGAGTGAGTATTTTGAAGGTTTGTTGAATGTGTTTGATGATAGAGTGGCAGATATAGGGTGTTTTGGTCGAGGTGGTGTGCAAAGTGAGAGGGTTAGGGAAAATGATTTGGTAAACAGAGAAGAGGTAGTGAAAGCTTTGCGGAAGATGAAAGCCGGCAAGGCAGCAGGTTTGGATGTCATTGCAGTGGAATTTATTAATATATATATATATATATATATATATATATATATATATATATATATATATACATGTTTACATGGACAAGCACATGTTTACTAAATGGCGTCCTAGCTTCGTCTCTTCGATGTATATCAACTGACTGTTATATTTCTCTCTTGTGTCTCCCCTGATGATGTGATTATTACACGAAAGTGCACTTGGGAACTTTTCGCGTTTCATTTTCCCCGTGGACTCATAGGAAAATCTTGATCACGCGCATAATTGTGATCCTTTCCAATATATATATATATATATATATATATATATATATATATATATATATATATATATATATATATATATGTGTGTGTGTGTGTGTGTGTGTGTGTGTGTGTGTGTGAATAGCAGCAAGGTTATTAGGTACAGTAGTGTTGAGGGACAAGTCTATTGGGAGGTAAGTTTGAATGGAGAAAAACTGGAGGAAATGAAGTGTTTTAGCTATCTGGGACTGGATCTGGCAGCAAATGGAACCATGGAAGCGGAAGTGAATCATAGGGTGGGGGAGGGGGTGAAAGTTTTAGTAGCGCTGAAAAATGTGTGGAAGTCGGGAACGTTATCTTGGAAAGCAAAAATGGGTATGTTTGAAGGAATAGTGGTTCCAACAATGTTATATGGTTGCGAGGTGTGGTCTATATATAGAGTTTTGCGGAGGGTGGATGTGCTGGAAATGAAATGTTTGAGGACAATATGTGGTTTGATCGAGTAAGTAATGAATAGGTAAGAGAGATGTGTGGTAATAAAAAGAGTGTGGTTGAGAGAGCAGAAGAGGGTGTTTTGAAATGTTTGGTCACATGGAGAGAATGAGTGAGGAAATATTGATAAAGAGGATATATGCGTCAGAAGAACGAGGAGAAGTAGGAGACCAAATTGGAGGTGGAAAGATGGAGTGAAAAAGATTTTGAGTGATCGGGGCCTGAACATGCAGGAGGGTGAAAGGCGTGGAAGGAATAGAGTGAATTGGAACGATGTGGTATACCAGGGTCGAGGTGCTGTCAATGGATTGATCCAGGGCATGTAAAGCGTCTGGGGTGGACCATGGAAAGTTTTCTGGGGCCTGGATGTGGAAAGGGAGCTGTGGTTTCGGTGCATTATACATGACAGCTAGAGACTGAGTGTGAACGAATGTGGCCTTTGTTGTCTTTCCTAGCGCTACCTCGCGCACATGCGGGGGGAGGAGGTTTTCATTTCACGGGTGGCGGGGTGGCGACGGGAGTGAATAAGGGCTGACTATGATTTATGTACATGTGCATATATGTATGTGTGTGTGTATATATATATGTATACATTGAGATGTATAGGTACGTATGTGTGCGTGTGTGGACGTGTATGTATATACATGTGTATGTGGGTGGGTTGGGCCATTCTTTCGTCTGTTTCCTTGCTACCTCGCTAACGCGGGAGACAGCGACAAAGTATAATAGATACAATATATATACATATATATATTATTATCCCTGGGGATAGGGGAGAAAGAATACTTCCCACGTATTCCCTGCGTGTCGTAGAAGGCGACTAAAAGGGAAGGGAGCGGGTGGCTGGAAATCCTCCCCTCTCTTTTTTTTTTTTTTTTTTTTTTTTTTTTTCCAAAAGAAGGAACAGAGAAGGGGGCCAAGTGAGGATAATCCCTCAAAGGCCCAGTCCTCTGTTCTTAACGCTACCTCGCTAATGCGGGAAATGGCGAATAGTATGAAAGAAAAGAAAGATATATATTATATATATATATATATATATATATATATATATATATATATATATATATAGAGAGAGAGAGAGAGAGAGAGAGAGAGAGAGCGAGCATTAATGAGAAATGAGATGACCTTTATTAGAGCCCGTGCTGTCCTAGTTAACATAAAAAGGAAAAAATAAAGCCTACTCAAGCATCCCAACGTTTCTGAGGAAGTCTTGTTCTTAGTCAGCTGTATGTTAGAGGTAAAAGATGTACTTGAGTTGAATATGCTGCTCTACCGTACCACTAGACACATCATTATGTCATCATCCTACTTCCTTTAGAAGTCCACTTATTTCCTCTTCCTGACTTTTTCGCTCTTCCCTCCCACCCTCCCTCCTTCCTGCCTTGGTTTATCTGCACACTCCCTGCTCCACATTAACTCTCTTTCCTCCTCCACTGACTTTCTCTACTTACAACGCAAACAAGGACACTTCAAAGAGGAATGGAGCATCCATCATGCTGCGTCCTTCGTAATTTTCAGTGACATTGATTTAAGTAATTACATTCATGCTCCTTGACACATTGAAGTGTTGCAAATTTAACTCAACACAGTGATCTCAGCTTTAAATCTCTGACGAATAGAAACACTCGACCAACTTTCTTAAAGCCGTTGTCTATTTCACTTGGTAGCAAAAGTATCTACGAGGACCAAATGGAATACTGTGATTCATTAGAAAAAAAGGCAATGTCCAGAAAAATTCAGGACGCAGATCTGCGGAGTTATGATAAGAGATTATTTCACTTTACGACATTAATAATGAATCTACCAAGTCAATTCTATGCTGAAGTAAACATTATGAAGTGATACGTGCTCAGCTTAAATACTGCATGAAACAAGAAACGTTATCACGATATTCACTAACTGGTACTGCTTTACAAGAAACTCGCTCAAGAAAACGGTACGGCATTTCTAACATTTTATTTTTCGAGTAGCACAGTAACTTGAATATTCTCTAGAAACAGACTGTAATACACGAAAGAAATGAGAGAAAATCACTAATTTCCCAGTAATACAACAGACTGTAAGAGCGTCTGTGCCTTTGCTATGTACGGTATTTTTTTCTTTTGAGGATAACTACAAGTTTAGCTGCACGTTCATCCTTTAATGAACAAGCAGCATTGTGTTTCCTAGTGTTCCTGAGGTGAGTTTTGTAAACTCTGTGACAATCAGCGTTGGAATGCATATTGCCTATGAAAGTCACCCTATATCTATAATCCTCTTTTTCACCCTTGCCCTTCCTCTCCCTCTTCCTCTCCCTATCATACTGTGCCTATACCCCTCTCTAACTTGTATGTTCCATTTTTTCTATGCCCCTTTCCTTTTCAGTTATCATATATTTTTCTTTTTATGTTTAAGGCTTCAGTCACAGATAAAAGTCCACATCAAGGCCAGGCTCTAATTGAAATATAGAGAGAATTATCAAACGGAAAAAGAAAGACAAAGGGAAAATATTTACATAATAGAATAAAAAAATGACAGTGTCCGTAAAACCTAGAAAAAGGAATATTGAAGTAGAAGAATTAGAAATGTTGTCTTCTCCCCAATTTATTCTATCTCTTGCACTACCTCTCTTTGTGCTACCCCTTCCCTCTGTACATTATTCCTCCCCGTCTGTACCAACCCTCCTCAACCATATGCTACGCCTCCCCTTTCTACATCACTCCTCTCCACGCTACCACTTTCCAGTCTACACTAAAGTACTCCTGTCTGCATTATTCTTGTCTCTCTACACTAACCTTCCCTTCTCTACACTGAACCTTTTTTTCTTTACTCCATGTCTTCACTATTTACTCTATCCTTCCCATATTTAAACCTCCCCTCTTTTCTACAGTACGCATTTCTTTTCTACACTACCCATTTCTTCTCTATACTGACCCTCCCCACTATATATTACCCCTCTCCTCTCCACATTACCCTTCCTTTCTCTGAGCTACTCGTCCCGTCTCTATGTATATTACCTCTCTTCCTTTAAAAACTACCCATTCCCTTCCGGAAGGAATCTTTACCCTTTCTTCACTACTCATCTCTTTATACTCACCTACTTCTTTCTATACTGTCTTTTCTCTGTGCGCTTCTACACTTTATTTCTTTCCGTCTCCACTACTAATCTCTCTCTGTTCTGCCTCATCTCCTAATCTGCCCTGCCAACCATGTGCCTCTTAATCAACAATATGACGCACTGCACCATGTGATACGGGGGCTCACACAAACAACAAAGAGAGAGAGAGAGAGAGAGAGAGAGAGAGAGAGAGAGAGAGAGAGAGAGAGAGAGAGAGAGAATTATCGTCTCAGACCTTATGCATGTCACGATAATTCTAACACTCCGTCTTACCCCTGTATCGACTTTCTTTAACCTATAATGAACTTGTTTGTTGTTCTTTAGAGTAATCAGCCTTGTTCTCATTTCCTTTATTAACATCTCTCCTTGTGTCCATGATCGTTTTTTCGCTTTTTTAATAAAAGCCTATTCCGATGAAGGCTGACCATCCTAACCCCCACAACTCTTCGTTCTCGTATAATGATTGCTACTACTTCGCACACTTCCAAAGCTCTCCACAACTTCCATTCCTTCAGTATCATAAATTCGGTCTTCTCTCAGATCACCAGTGTGGCTCTGACAAGGTGACATCCGCCAGTGATGTTCAGTCAGTTCTACTTATGTCTGGTTATCCTTTCTGAGACACTTGGTATAAATTCTATGCTGCACTCCTTGGTTAAAACGGAAAGTATTTGACTGAGTGAGACATCGAGGCCTGATCTTCAGTCTCCTTACTTTTGGATCTACTTTATCATCCCGTTCTCTCAATTGAGTGATCGTTCATGAAACAGCGTCTCATTATCAACAGCTGTGTTCAATACGGATATATCCTTTTCTTACGCTCCTCGTACTTTTAATCAACCGTTTCCTGTCTTCAGCAATTGGCGAACTGCACTCAAGCTTGCGGCTCAAATCTGCATTCCTCCACTTTTTTTTTCTAAATCCACTTCATCATCTTTTACATGATTCACATCCCTTCTTGTCACACTTAGATGTGGACAGGGTGTCCTAGTTGAATCTAACGCCCCTATATCTCAGTATTTTTCCACATCTCTTTCCAAAGCCCCAAAAGGATTTCCCATCTCATTTGGTTGTTTCATAGATCCATGACAACAACAAAAACATATCGAGCATTAATGTAACATCCATTTATCTTGGAAACCCCACATAACGCTCATACCCAAGTCCGCCCCTTAGAAACTTCAAGTCCTGCTGAAATTCTTTTCTTTTGAAAAGTTCTTCCGACTACTCAAAGAACCGACTCATCCTTATCCGAATACCTGCTTTCACATTTTTAGAGGTTCCAGTTCTGACAGATTTGAGTCCAAAGCTATCAGACTTATCAGTTTCCTTATCTACCCTTAAGAATTTACCAACCTGCCCTACACCAAAAGATATAAAAACTAACTTCCTGGACTAATAATAGAAACTTATTTTTAGAAGAATGGGGGAACAAGTTAAGACTTGGAGCATTGCAAAAATCAAGCAAATAGGGGACCATAATCCAAGGAAATTAGTTAGATTAATCCTAACTAATCCTGATATCACATACACATCCAAGCTAGACATTTTCTTTTTCAACAAACTGTTCACATTTTGTATAACGCCTAAACTAGAATTATGATTCTTAAGTTTAGTCACCTCACTTAAAGCACTCACAAAAAAAAATAAAGAAAACTAATATTGTCCAGAGCAATGATGGTACCAAGATGAAGAGAGCTACATTACAAGGAAATGTTCGATAGGTTAGATCTCTCCATTACTGAAGAAAGAAGAGTATAGGATTATTTGCCCAACTTATAGATATCTAAACCCGTTTGATGTCAACAGTGAACAGTTCTTCGAAAAATGCAAACCTAGGACAATTAGAGGCTATGATACGAAACAGGCATGAAACGTTAAAAAATTTATTGAAGCACTTATATGGTACATAAGTAGATGGATGGAATAACTTTAATGAAGAAATTGTGCGTGTGGATGTTATATAGAAGCTTAAAAAGTTCACATTAATATGGTGAAGCTTCAAGAGTGCTAAACTCCCTCCCTGCAAGGAACAAATAGATATTTACATACCAAATATGCCATTCACTAAACTCTCCACCCAGACAACACTTCACCCTTCCTAGACCCTTCCTACACTATGCACTTTTTACAACAAACCCAGAAAGCACAAACCCACCACCCTCTACACACTGCGTAAATAAAAATATGGCGCAAAACACCCTCAGTTAACACACTCCTCCTGAAGAAACCCACACACACATTCTCTACATAAACTCTGCAGCTCAAAGCACACCATCTTAACGCCCAACTTACCAGCACATCCTCCATGTAATACATCTTCCATTCATCAAAGTTCTCCACACCATTTCCTCCGTACGACACACCCTCAATAGGTCACTTTCCAAACACCACAAGTCTTCGACCCCTAGGGAACCCTGGCCGTTGCTTAGATGCCGTGCACATACAGACCACCCTTATATCTGTTCTGCCTGATGTAGGATGCCATTTGTTGCAATACCAAGGCAATTACTTCAGTTTCCTTGGTTAATCACTCTACTAATTCACTTTTTCACACCACACATTTTCCTTGACACTAGTTGTCACTTTCATTGTTCTTACAGTCTAAAGTTTTTTCACTACTAACTATTCAGTTTTACAAAAATATTCATCAGTAATAGCTCTATGCGCAAGTAAGGCGTAGTGATTCATAACCCTGGCGACGTAGGCCACACTGAGGTCAGCCCAATGTTCATACACCTCAGGCACCCGCACACACACACACACACACACTTCTTATCTTCCAGCCTTCTCTGTCTCGTTACATCTGACTCCTCCTTCACGATCAGTCGCGGTTTCACCTGCGACTGCTTTATATTTTCTGAATTATTTGCCGATACTTCCCTTATGGAGTAACCCTCATGACTGCCTGAACTTAGCCCACACTTTCCTATTGTCTGGTCCATTTTTCCAGGTTCCCCAGCATAACAATTATGCCTGATTACGAGCTATGCCCTCTCTTGTCCCTAGCCCACATTAAATGGGTACCAGACCGACAAAGATGCCATTCCTTACATTCCTGGCATCAACCACACCTCAATCCTGTTCCACAGCCTGCCTGACTGAAGTCGTGGCTATACCTTATTAAGCCCTGCGACCCACCCTCAAATATCTAGTTTATTTTCCGAGAGATCTAAACATAATGACCATTCCTTTAGCCAGTTACCATCCGATACGCTGCGACACCAATTGCCAAAAGTCATTTCCATCTCACAACGCATACCCTGTCCTACCCTCCTTTCACTTACTACCCGCTTTTCATCTCCCTCGCCTTCTGTTTTACCATGCTCCCTTGTTCCCCTTGTTCCTCACTAATACACCACCATCATCCCGTCCTTACTCACAGCTGCCCATAGCGTACCATACCATTGCCAGCGTTTCCTTCACACAAACGCCGTGGGCAGCTAGCTTCTCTCCCAGCAATGTACCAGGTATTTCATAACTGCCTACAATCAGTAATACGGAACAATGAACACGAGAGACAACGTTAGCTATTTGAGACTGTAGATGGTAACAATGAAGTAATTTGGGCTGTAAACGCAAGATAATGAACGTTAAAGACACAGTGAACGATAACAATGAGATTAACGAGGGTTTGAACGCAAGATAATAAATGCTTAGTAGGAGCTACATGAAATGGTGAACGATAACAAGATATACGAGGCTTTAAACGCAAGACAATGAATGCTTGATAGGTGCTATATGAAACGGTGAACGGTAACAAGGAAGTATACGAGACCCTGAACATTAACAACCTCCAAACACACAGAAGATTTTCAAAGTTTAATTGAAATTCAGCTTCGAATTTCAACTTTGGCAATTATTTGCACGCATGACTTGGGAACGGACTTGATGTTTGTTAAGGAGTTTCAATGGTCGTTGGCAGGGTTGGCATTTAATGGTATCTTGACAAACTGCCCCACTGTCAACAGCTCTTACGTATAATACATGGTGTTTACTGCGTCATCTCAGCACAAACCTAGTTTGGTGAAATTTGCATAGTTCAGTTTAATCAGTGTGTTAGCTCACACAGCTTACTTGTCTTAGTAAAACTCCTCAATACTTTTTTATTAATTAACGTGTCTAAGTCAACTCACACGGTACAGAGTTTACTCTCCTTACATGTCTGACTGATCCTCATCAACTCCCTGAAACCACCGGTCTTCTTAAATCTGTCTACATTTTTCTACTACCTTCTCTCTGCACACGAAATGCTTATAGTCTTACTCTTTAAGCAGAAATATGGCGAAAGCCAGAAAAGCCAATTGAGAGCTAAAGGTTGTATTACTTAACGACTGAAAGAAGATCAGGGTTACTGTCAGTCTCATCATTATTTAGGGGGGGGGGGGGTTGTCAGGAACACTGTCACCTTGGACATTGCTGGAGGAAGATTAAAGATACCGTAATCTTCAACTGACTTAGGAAAGATTATGAACACTGTCACCTTCGAAACTGGTTATGGGAGCGTAAGAAACACTAATACTCATCAAAAGCTCGGGACGAATCATTTTCGCCACTGGCTAAGAGAGGAGAGAGATCAGGATCGTTCTTCTAATAGCCTATTTGTAACTTTCTATTTTCATTGTGCGGAGAGAGAGCTCAAACTCATGGGGCCCCATCTCGAACTTTATCATTCTACAGCGTTTAAAATTTTTCTATGCTGTCCACATTCACTGTCTCCTAACTCATTAATTCATCCACTGCTCTTATGCTATGAAGGTACTTTAGATCTTTTTTGACCAGGTTCGTACATAATTTTATGTTATGGTCTCTGGGTGTTCTATTCTTGTAGCTTCCGGAGAAATGTTCTTTCTCTGCGTCATCAGGCTCGTTTTAAAACAAAGTTAGTGATCAGATCACCCCTTAATCTTGTCTCTTCCATGGTGGGCAAATCAAAAACGTCTAGTCATTCGTTGTAACTCTGTTTTATCAATTCTGGCACCATATTTGTTGTCCTTCTCTGTACCTTTTCTACTAGATCTTTGTACTTCCATGAATGCTTTGAACAAATTTAGAAGCATATCCTGGTCTTGACCTTATGTAGAATTAAGCAGCCTGCTGAATATTTCCCTATCCAGACAACTGAATGTTATGGTAATTTTTGCCATCAGACAGTTTTTATACTCCTCTATACTCCTCTTCCAAGGTGGGACTCCCGGCAATATGTTTGGGATGATGTCAACTCCCAAGGCTGTCCTTGCATCTTCCGAAGAACTGCTTACTCTGTGTCAGTGGGCTCGTTTAAAAACTTAAAGGTTATCATGTACCTTCGAGATCTGGCCTACCGAAAGTAGTCTTGAAGGAAGGGGAAGATCCATCCCAACCTCATCCCACCAATCTTAACGCCCACCATGAATATACGGAAAAGGAACATCTGTCCACTGGAGGCAGGCTTAGCTGTCTACCCGTACTTCTAGCGGTCAGATTGCTAATACATAAAAAATTCAAATAGTATTTCTAAGATGGAAGAAGATCATACGATGAACAGAATGCGAGAAATTAAAAAGCGTAAGCAGGGGTGTAGGAAAAGCTCATAGAGGCAGTCTCGACATTCTGCGAGGAGGGACCATGCATTAGAATTATCAGAGAACTGAATGAACGATGAGTAGCTTGATATTCCTTTTAATGGTTAAGCGAAGTTTGGGATGAAAGCTTGGAAAGAGGAATAGGATAAGATGCCGATAAGAAGAGACTGATGACAAAGATGTAGGATTAGGGAATGGTGAACAATGAAAGAAGGCAGAGGAGTAGGATAAGGTAATGGTAAATAGCGACGAATGACAAGGAAGTAGGCTTGTATTAATATGAACAGACACGTATGAAAAAGGAATAGGATTAGAAGTTTAAAAGATAAATCTAGAGTCTGGTAAAGGATCCTGGCTAGCAAATGCAATCAAGATAAACAAAAATGCAATGAAAGAAAAGTGGTTGTGTGTAAGAAAGCTTTGCTAGAATGTGATGTTTTGTTTGATTAAAGGAACAGAAAGTGACGAAGCAGCGAGACTGCTGAAGCTTTGTTGGACGTACTCTTATGAAGCTAGTGATGTCACTTCGAAATCATAATGGCTATCGTTGGAAGGTATTTTGCAGCACTTTCCAATCCGTATATGGAGCATAGGTTTATGGATGATGAAGTGCAGGAGTGTGTAATGTACCTTCTAAAACTTGGATGGAACGCATTGTGACTAAACTGATTGATATAGATAGAAACTCAGAGACTGAGGAGAGCAAATACAGCGATAAATTTATTAGTCCCGTGGTGATATGGGGTAATAGTAAACGTTAGAAATTATCATTAGTACATTTGAATGAAGTCTGGGTAGAGACAGAAAACAAAGGATGAAATATAACAGTGTGCAAGTGTGAAGAAGCTGGAATGCATCAATGTGCGAACATATACATTTACTGTTTGATGGGAGAATCCTTTAGTGTTGTGCTTTCCTACAGCAGTTAATAGCTCATCGCCAAAAGAGATAAACATTTAGATTCTTCACTTGAAGTACATTCTACAGATATTCAAGCATTAAACTTGTTGATAAAAAAGATATCATTTTGACTGGGGTAACAACATCGCTGAGAGGACAAGTGCAAAATAACCATCTTGAATCAAGGTGGTGAGGGGAAGGGAAATATGAAATATCCAGTAAAGTTGTGACGTCAGGGAACATGCATGAAGATCCTGTTGGTAGTCTGGTGTGGTAGACTCTCCAGGTACTTCAGCCGGTAGCATGATGTAATCGTATCAGGATTGGCAGACTCCAGGTACGTCGGACAATAGTCTCCCTGACTATTAATCCCACCAGGACTGCAGCTTAATGAATACTACCACTGCGGCAGACTTCAAGGCCTTCCTCAGACAGAAGCAGTAACGTGAAATAATCTATTCCCCCTTGTGATTAGGTCTACTGTTACCCACTACCTAAAGCGAGACAGTGTTCTTAAGAATTACTTGACTACATCCCCTTTAAGATCTGCGACATGACTGATATTCCTCCTAAATGTAATCTAAGTATCTTCCCCGCAGAAACTTTGACTCTTTCCTTATAAATAATTACTCGATTAATTCTTTTGCTAGGATTCTACATTGATTCGCCTAATGAGCGTCAGACTTAATCGTATTTCCGCTATACAGTTCTGACATGACTATCACACAAAAACTGGGATTGGATTGTCACCCCAACAAAAAAATGTGACCAAAGTGATTCTTTCGCCGGGAATGTGACCTATTCCTCCCACCAAGAATATATGCAGCTTTTGTCTCATTTAAAGAATGTATTCTACTCGTCTTTCCCGCAAGGAACATGACCTGCCTGTTCTCTTCATCAGGCTGACCTTCCTGCTAAATCTGTTACTTTAACGTAAATTTGGAAGGTGAGCGACTCTTCCGTTCAGACCCCACGTCTTGACAAGGTTTATAGTCTCATCAGTTCCTCTAAACGCAATATCAGAAGCTTGGAGGAAGGCGGTAATGGCGTAAATTGTGGATAAGTCTTGAAGGAAGGCAGAGAGAGAGAGAGAGAGATAAAGTACTTATGATGAGATTATACGAAAAGGCACGGCTAGCACGTAGCGCTCAAGGAAATCTAGGTACAAAAATCAAGTCGCGTGAAATTTGGGTTGTTAAGTGTTATCTATGAGATCGAGAGACAATGTTTGTGAACTGAAAACTAGCAGCCCACTTGTGAGTGAGAGAGGGAAAAAGACAGTATCTTAGGCCTAAGGGGTGAAACCTAATGTCCTATGAAATGCTGGCTCACTGCACAGCCGTCATTAACCCTACCAATACCCAGGCGGGTAACAGCAATAACATACCTGTTAGGTCGCTACCCACCACCCACTACAGACGAGAGAGCAAGGAAAGAAAACTAAGGAAATGGGTAGGATAGAAGTGAGTGAAGGAGCAGTGGAGTACGGTAGGAGAGCATTAAGTTCTGTAATGGGAGTGAGGTGAGAGTAGAGAGGTGATGCTGTGGAACGCTATCCTGGCTCTCACTCCTCTCTAGTCTTATGAGCGGGCGATATGTCTGCTGGGAGACTGACTCCAGCTTCCATGGTGGCACGAGGACGTTAGATGTTCTGGTATCATTGTATATTCATGTTATTGATCTATGTCTGTATATTCGTGTCCCTTTGTCTCATTCTCATTTCTCTCTATGAATCTATGTCTTTGAAATGTCTGTACCCAGAGGCCTTAACAGCCACTCCAGTGACACCTGAGAGGATCCAGTCTTCCTGTGTCCGAGTTACTCCACCGAGATGGAAATGTTAGACCCACCACCATCACCAACAACATGGCGTTAGTGAAAGTGAGGCCATCATTATCATCGGTAACGTATTGCTGGTGAAAGTGAAGCCAGCATCACTAAGAACATCAAGTTGGCGAAAGTGAAGCCATCATCACCACCACCACCATGTTGGTGAGGATGAAGCCATCTCCACCACCAACAAAGCATTATGTTGGTAGAGGTGATACTAACACCACCACTATCACCATCATCATGTTAAAGAACATGAAACTAGCACCAACCCTAACATCAGCATCATAATGGCAAAGGTGAAGCAGGCAGCACCACCTCCACTATCAACATAACGGTGGAAAAGGTGAAGCCAGCAGCACTATCACCATCAAACTGTCGATGATGATGCCACCATCACCACCATCAACATCATACTGGCGAAGTTGAAGCCGGGAACACCACTAATATCAACATTATGTTGGTGAAGGTGAAGTCATTACAACGACCAAATATATTTTTGAAAATGAAGCTATCACCACCACCATGTTGGTGATAGATGAAGATAACCGCCACAACATTGGTGGTGCTCGGTTCAGTGCTATCACCACCTACATCATATTGAAGATGAAGAGAAGACCACAACAAGCTATACCATGTTGGTGAAGGCGAGGCCAACATCACCGCTAGGGAAGATGTGAAAGCATTACCACTACAGTGTAAGAGATGTTGATATCTTCATAGTGTTGGAGAAGTTGATGTAATCACCACCACCTTGTTGGAGGGCGTTAGGTTGTCTGCTTCTTGGACCCAGACAAATAGCGACAGTGTGTTAACATGACGGCGGCCATGTTGGTGAAAGGAGCTGCAAAGTTCCAAATCTTCTCCATTACAATATCCTCTCCACTCCTCTAGCGAAAACATGTCTTTCCCACGTTGATGATAGAGTCGTTCATCCGCGTTCAAAATGCAGTGTTGAAGCCGTTGTCGTAAGCTTCGGCGATGCATATCCCACACAAATCTTCCAAGGGAAAGAGGAGACGAATTGTTGGGTTTCACCATCTCAGGATTGCTTAGGAAGATATACTGCGTCTCTTTTCCTCTCTCTCTCTCTCTCTCTCTCTCTCTCTCTCTCTCTCTCTCTCTCTCTCCTCATAAGTTTAGTTTTCTACTTTTCCATTCACCCTCACTTTCATTCTGTCTATCTTTTCTTCTTGACTGTAAATACTTCTGAGGCAACAAGAACAGATGGTCCCCAAGAATCTGCAACACCAACTCATGATTGCATTGATGGACATCACAGTCATGAAAGATGCCACTCTGCCTTCGCCTTATGGTTGGCTGGTGGGACACCACAGGCCCATTACTTTATGTTTCCGGGGCCCTCGTAAAATTTTGTTCACTTGAGACTGAGGCATCACCAGAAGAATGAGAATTCGTCGCTTGTCTCCCGATTTTGTTCATAAAAAATACACCTTTACTTTTAGTCAGTTAAGAGTTGACGTATCAGAACTCGTACTTCGTAGGGTACGAAATATGAAGCACGAATCATCGATATACGTGCTGTTTTATGAGATTCGTTCTTCATGTTATTCTTCCTTCTCTTGCTAGAACTGCTTAAAGCCTTGAAACCTGAAAATGATATACCTACCGATACTTGTCAAACTTTTGAATGCCAGGAGTCTTACTATCTTGGACTAGCAAGCGTATGTGACTAAAGGGTTATTGTCGCTGTTAGCGTCCCCGGTCTATAATTCACCGATAAGAAAAAAGAAGAAACATGGATAAAGTGTTACTGATGGAGAAACCTTGATCTCTCTAAAGAAGAAGAAAGGGAAGTTGAGCCTACCCAATCATCACAGGCCTCATAATATCTATATCTATCCATCGAGATAAACACACATATACTTCCCACATATTCCCTGCGTGCCGTAGAAGGCCACCAAATGGGAAGGGAGCGGGAGGCTGGAAATCCTATTTTTTTTTTAATTTCCCAAAAGAAGAAACAGAGAAGGGGGCCAGGTGAGAATATTCCATCAAAGGCCTAGTCCTCTATTCTTAACGCTACCTCGCTAACGCGGGAAATGGCGAATAGTTCGATCCTGGAGGCTTGTATGTTCAATGCAGGTGCGCGTTCATATGCGATTTGTTCGTATATATATATATATATATATATATATATATATATATATATATATATATATAGGAAAGGATCACAATTTTACGCGTTATCAAGTATATTCCTTTTGAGTCCACGGGGAAAATGAAACACGATGAGTTCCCAAGTGCACTTTCGTGTAACAATCACATCATCGGGGAGACACACGAGAGAAATATTACTGTCAGTTGATATACAACGAAGAGACGTAGCTAGAACGCCATTTGGTAAACATGCGATTGTCGAATCGCATGTTTACCAAATGGCGTCCTAGCTACGTCTCTTCGTTGTATGTCAATTGACATATATTTCTCTGTTGTGTCTCCCCTGATGATGTTATTATTAAACGAAAGTTCACTTGGGAACTTATCGTGTTTCATTTTTCCCGTGGTCTCATAGGAATATATATATATATATATATATATATATATATATATATATATATATATATATATATATTTAATGTATGTATGACTCATGGTGAGGTGCCCGAGGACTGTCGGAATCCTTACACAGTGCGATTGTACAAAGGAAAAGGGGATAAGAGTGAGTGCTCAAATTACAGAGGTATAAGTTTGTTGAGTATTCCTGGTAAATTGTATGGGAGGGTATTGATTGAGAGGGTGAAGGCATGTACAGAGCATCAGATTGGGGATGAGCAGTGTGGTTTCAGAAGTGGTAGAGGATGTGTGGATCAGGTGTTTGCTTTGAAGAATGTATGTGAGAAATACTTAGAAAAGCAAATGGATTTGTATGTAGCATTTATGGATCTGGAGAAGGCATATGATAGAGTTGATAGAGATGCTCTGTGGAAGGTATTAAGAATATATGGTGTGGGAGGCAAGTTGTTAGAAGCAGTGAAAAGTTTTTATCGAGGATGTAAGGCATGTGTACGTGTAGGAAGAGAGGAAAGCGATTGGTTCTCAGTGAATGTAGGTTTGCGGCAGGGGTGTGTGATGTCTCCATGGTTGTTTAATTTGTTTATGGATGGGGTTGTTAGGGAGGTAAAGGCAAGAGTTTTGGAAAGAGGGGCAAGTATGAAGTCTGTTGGGGATGAGAGAGCTTGGGAAGTGAGTCAGTTGTTGTTCGCTGATGATACAGCGCTGGTGGCTGATTCATGTGAGAAACTGCAGAAGCTGGTGACGGAGTTTGATAAAGTGTGTGGAAGAAGAAAGTTAAGAGTAAATGTGAATAAGAGCAAGGTTATTAGGTACAGTAGGGTTGAGGGTCAAGTCAATTGGGAGGTGAGTTTGAATGGAGAAAAACTGGAGGAAGTGAAGTGTTTTAGATATCTGGGAGTGGATCTGGCAGTGGATGGAACCATGGAAGCAGAAGTGGACCATTGGGTG
>NC_092234.1:38095451-38267951 GCF_036320965.1 Panulirus ornatus | reverse complement strand
TCCCTCCATCTCTGACACACATATCCTCTCTGCCAATCTCTCCTCACTCATTCTCTCCATGTGACCAAACCATTTCAAAACACCCTCTTCTGCTCTCAACCACACTTTTTTTATTACCACACATCTCTCTTACCCTTTCATTACTTAGTCGATCAAACCATGTCACACCACATATTGTCCTCAAACATTTCATTTCCAGCACATCCACCCTCCTCCGCACAACTCTATGCATAGCTTACGCCTCGCAACCATACAACATTGTTGGAACCACTATTCCTTCAAAAAATACCGATTTTTGCTTTCCAAGATAACGCTCTCGACTTCCATACATTTTTCAACGCTCCCAGAACTTTCGCCCCCTCCCCCACCCTATGATTCACTTCCGCTTCCATAGTTCCACCCGCTGCCAAATCTACTCCCAGATATATAAAACGCAGCTTCCTCCAGTTTCTCCACTCAAACCTACCTCCCAATCGACTTATCCCTCACCCCTATTGTACCTAATAACCTTGCTCTTATTCACATTTACTCTCAGCTTTCTTCTTTCACACACTTTACCAAACTCAGTCACCAACTTCTGCAGTTTCTCACCCGAATCAACCACCAGTGCTGTACCAACAGCGAACAACAACCGACTCCCCTCCCAAGCTCTCTCATCCACAACAGACTGCATACTTGCCCCTCTTTCCAAAACTCTTGCATTCACCTCCCTAATAACCCCATCCATAAATAAATCAAACAACCAAGGACACATCACGCACCCCTGACGCAAACCAACATTCTCTGAGAATCAATCACTTTCCTCTCTTCCTACTCGTACACATGCCTTTCAACCTCGATAAAAACTTTTCACTGCTAACAATTTGCCTCCCACACCATATATTCTTAATACCTTCCACAGAGCATCTCTATCAACTCTATCATATGCCTTCCCCTGATCCATAAATGCTACATACAGATCTATTTGCTTTTCTAAGTATTTCTCACATACATTCTTCAAAGTAAACACCTGATCCACACATCCTCTACCACTTCTGAAACCAGACTGCTCTTCCCCAATTTGATGTTCTGTACTTGCCTTCACCCTCTCAATACCCTCCCATATAATTTCCCAGGAATACTAAACAAACTTATACCTCTGTAATTTGAGCACTCGCATTTATCCCCTTTGCCTTTGTACAATGGCACTATGGAAGCATTCCGCCAATCCTCAGGCACTTCACCATGAGTCGTACATACATACATTAGATAACCTTAACAACCAATCAACAATACAGTCACCCCCTTTTTTAAATAAATTCCACTGCAGTACCATCCTAACCCGCTGCCTTGCCGGCTTTCATCTTCCGCAAAGCTTTCACTATCTCTTCCCTCTTTACCAAATCATTCTCCCAAACCCTCTCACTTTGCACACCACCTCGACCAAACACCCTATATCTGCTACTCTATCATCAAACACATTCAACAAACCTTCAAAATACTCAGTCCATCTTCTTACATCACCACTATTTGTTATAACCCCCCCCTCCCATTAGCCCCCTTCACTGATGTTCCCATTTGTTCCCTTGCCTTACGCGCTTTATTTACCTTCTTCGAAAACATCTTTTTATTCTCCCTAAAATTTAATGATACTCTTTCACCCCGACTCTCATTTGCCCTCTTTTTCACCTCTTGCGCCTTTCTCTTGACCTCCTGCCTCTTTTTTATACATCTCCCAGTAATTTGCATTATTTCCCTGCAAAAATCGTCCAAATGCCTCTCTCTTCTCTTTCACTTATAATCTTGCATCTTCATCCCACCACTCACTACCCTTTTTAATCAGCCCACCTCCCACGCTTCTCATGCCACAAGCATCTTTTGCGCAAGCCATCACAGATTCCTTAAATACATCCCATTCTTCCCACACTCCCCTTACGTCCTTTGTTCTCACCTTTTTCCATTCTGTACTCAGTCTCTCCTGGTACTTCCTCACACAAGTTTCCTTCCCAAACTCACTCACTCTCACCACTCTCTTCACCCCAACATTCTCTTCTGAAAACCTCTACATATCTTCACCTTCGCCTCCAAAAGATAATGATCAGACATCCCTTAAGTTGCACCTCTCAGCACATTAATATCCAAAAGACTCTCTTTCGCGCGCCTATCAATTAACACGTAATCCAATAACGCTCTCTGGCCATCTCTCCTACTTACATACGTATATCTCTCTTTTTAAACCAGGTATTCCCAATCACCAGTCCTTTTTCAGCACATAAATCTACAAGCTGCTCTTCTCCATTTACAACACTAAACACCCCATGTACACCAATTATTCCCTCAACTGCCACATTACTCACCTTTGCATTCAAATCACCCAACACTATTACCCGGTCTCGTGCATCAAAACTACCAACACACTCAGCTGCTCCCAAAACACTTGCCTTTCATGATCTTTCTTCTCATACCCAGGTGCATATGCACCAATAATCACCCATTTCTCTCCATCCACTTTCAGTTTTACCCATGTCAATCTAGAGTTTACTTTCTTACACTATCACATACTCCCACCACTGCTTCAGTAGTAGTGCTACTCCTTCCCTATATACATATTTTCTTTCATACTACTCGCCATTTCCCACGTTAGCGAGGTAGCGTTAAAAACAGAAGACGGTGAGGGAATATCCTCACCTGGCCCCCGTCTCTGTTACCTCTTTTGGAAAATTAAAAAAAAAAAAAAACGAGAGGGGAGGATTTCCAGCCATCCGCTCCCTCCCCTTTTAGTCGCCTTCTACGACATACAGGGAATACATGGGAAGTATTCTTTCTCCCCTATCCCCAGGGATAGTGTGAACTAATGGGTCCTTTGTTGTCTTTTCCTAGCGCTACCTCGCACACATGAGGGGGGAGGGGGATGTTATTCCATGTGTGGCGAGGTGGCGATGGGAATGAATGAAGGCAGACAGTGTGAATTGTGTGCATGTGTATATATGTATATGTCTGTGTGTGTATATATATGTGTACATTGAGATGTGGGGACGTATGTATATACATGTGTATCGGGGTGGGTTGGGCCATTTCTTTCGTCTGTTGCGCTACCTCGCAAATGCGGGAGACAGCAACGAAGCAAAATAAAATATGAAATATATATATACATATATATATATATATATACATATATATATTGAAGAATGTATGTGAGAAATACTTAGAAAAGCAAATGGATTTGTATGTAGCATTTATGGATCTGGAGAAGGCATATGATAGAGTTGATAGAGATGCTCTGTGGAAGGTATTAAGAATATATGGTGTGGGAGGAAAGTTGTTAGAAGCACTGAAAAGTTTTTATCGAGGATGTAAGGCATGTGTACGTGTAGGAAGAGAGGAAAGTGATTGGTTCTCAGTGAATGTAGGTTTGCGGCAGGGGTGTGTGATGTCTCCATGGTTGTTTAATTTGTTTATGGATGGGGTTGTTAGGGAGGTAAATGCAAGAGTTTTGGAAAGAGGGGCAAGTATGAAGTCTGTTGGGGATGAGAGAGCTTGGGGAAGCGAGTCAGTTGTTGTTCGCTGATGACACAGCGCTGGTGGCTGATTCATGTGTGAAACTGCAGAAGCTGGTGACTGAGTTTGGTAAAGTGTGTGGAAGAAGAAAGTTAAGAGTAAATGTGAATAAGAGCAAGGTTATTAGGTACAGTAGGGTTGAGGGTCAAGTCAATTGGGAGGTGAGTTTGAATGGAGAAAAACTGGAGGAAGTGAAGTGTTTTAGATATCTGGGAGTGGATCTGGCAGCGGATGGAACCATGGAAGCGGAAGTGGATCATAGGGTGGGGGAGGGGGCGAAAATTCTGGGAGCCTTGAAGAATGTGTGGAAGTCGAGAACATTATCTCGGAAAGCAAAAATGGGTATGTTTGAAGGAATAGTGGTTCCAACAATGTTGTATGGTTGCGAGGCGTGGGCTATGGATAGAGTTGTGCGCAGGAGGATGGATGTGCTGGAAATGAGATGTTTGAGGACAATGTGTGGTGTGAGGTGGTTTGATCGAGTGAGTAACGTAAGGGTAAGAGATGTGTGGAAATAAAAAGAGCGTGGTTGAGAGAGCAGAAGAGGGTGTTTAGAAGTGGTTTGGGCACATGGAGAGGATGAGTGAGGAAAGATTGACCAAGAGGATATATGTGTCGGAGGTGGAGGGAACAAGGAGAAGAGGGAGACCAAATTGGAGGTGGAAAGATGGAGTGAAAAAGATTTTGTGTGATCGGGGCCTGAACATGCAGGAGGGTGAAAGGAGGGCAAGGAACAGAGTGAATTGGAGCGATGTGGTATACCGGGGCTGACGTGCTGTCAGTGGATTGAATCAAGGCATGTGAAGCGTCTGGGGTAAACCATGGAAAGCTGTGTAGGTATGTATATTTGCGTGTGTGGACGTATGTATATACATGTGTATGGGAGGGGGTTGGGCCATTTCTTTCGTCTGTTTCCTTGCGCTACCTCGCAAACGCGGGAGACAGCGACAAAGTATAAAAAGAAAAAAAAAATATATATATATATATATATATCTACACACGTTGAAATGTATAGGTATGTATATGTGCGTGTATGGACGTGTATGTATATTCATGTGTATGTGGGTGGGTTGGGCCACTCTTTCGTCTTTCCTTTGGGCTACCTAGCAAAATGATAATAAGAAGAAAACAAGTTGCTCGAGATATTAAGCTCATCGTCATCAGCATTCAGTCTTCCGCGGAACCCAACCAATCACCAGAGAAACACGAACCACCATCATTAGTCGCCCGGGGAATGTAGATTGCAACCAGCATTGTTAAGACGTTCAACAGGACTACCTGAACTCGAAAGCCTGGTTTAGGAAAGCGAAAGTACTGGTATACATAAAGCGACGTTCCTCTACTAACATTTCTAAATTTCTTTAGCACTAATTCATCAAGATAGGTTTCAACAGCACTAGTCCAACAAAGCCTGTCTGGTTATCTCGCTAGTAAATGTCCATCGCTGTTTGTCCTACAGTCCATGCCTGTCAATGGTGTCCTCACAAATACAAGCACAAGTCTGTCAAGTGCCGTCTCACCAGCACAGGTTCTGTCCCAGGAGCAACAATTGGAGTCCAGCTGAAGGAATTCCCAATATGTTCGTCGGAATTCGAAAGTCCCGGTGAAAATATTCTGTTGTTGTGCGAGATTGGCTGCCTGTCAAGCGGAAGCCAGAGCAGCTGTTTGTTCGATGATATTGCTGCGTTTACAGGAATTTCCACTTGTTTGGCTTGTCTGCTCACAGGAAAATACGCATTCAGTGTTTTTAGTTGCCATATAGTCGTTAAAGAAAAGCATTTATCTACCGATGCGCTTAGGCATATTACATATCTTCATTTTATTTTAGGACAGAGAGAGAGAGAGAGAGAGAGAGAGAGAGAGAGAGAGAGAGAGAGAGAGAGAGAGGATAAACAAGAGTCTAGATATCTAATATAACTAAATTTAATCAATTCTAATTTCAGTGTGGTTTTACTTACAATTCTTGAACACATTTGTATCACAGAAAAGACAACAAAGTCAGTTTTCTTGAACGTATACAGAAATGTCACCCCGAAAATAACATGACCTTGTACACAAACTGATTCTCCTTTACATTGCACAAAACTTTCTTCGCTCCTGCCTCAGGTGGATACTCTGCTCCGTCATTGATAATTCTTTGGACTTTCCCTGATAAAAAAAATCCCGATCGCTACACCACAGTGTGTGTGTGCATGTGTGTATTACTATCTATATATATGTATGGAGAGTAAGCAAATATCGGCATTGTCACGCCCCTCAAACACACTCCTGTCCAGGTTCAATTTGAAAATGTTTCAGTTCCTTCTACATAGTATATTTTTACTTACTGAAGTCCAAATTTCACTTATGTTTTTCCCGAAAACCTACATTTCTTTACATCCAGTCTCAGTGTTTCCTTAGCAAGCTTTCACATATTACTCTGCCGTCCTCCCTACCCCAGCTCTGTTTCTATCTAAATCATTTAGTCAGTGAAATTCTTAATCATAGCAAGATCCACTCTTTCCTTTGAAATCTTTACGGATGATCATTAAAATTTGCAAGTTAAAAATTGCATTTATTTTTTCGCGACTTTCATGTTGACCAATATCTACATGCAGTAGATATTTGTTAATAATCACCTGTACCAAACTTTTCTCCAACTTCATCATGAAACGAGATCCTCATTTGTAATTAGAACTACATCTTATATCTTCTTGTCATGAGTGAGTGTCGACAAAATGGATTAGGGCGCCATCAAGCAAAATTAGATTGAGTCCTCGGCCGGGGCTACTGGAAATGGAACTCCACCGTATTGAAGCCAGTATCTTGAAATCTCCTGCTATGTTAGAATCTTCGTAACAAATTTCTGCGAACTGATCATATAAACTTTATATCTCTGGTGCTTGTTCTATATGCTAGTCCTGCTGTTGACATTCTCAACGGATACACAAAATCAATGTTGAGAATCATGTATATGCGATATAGGTGGAAGACGGAGTAAAATCTTAATAAACAGTGAGCTCAAGCACAATGTATTGAGGTATTCAGAGAAAAACAAGAAGCAAGAGAATTTTGAAATGTTTTGGCTCACTTTTGCCGCCCTGTATCTCCCCTTAAACACTCAGGAAGAGAAATACTCGGCATTTGCCGAAGTATTATTCTCTGGCGCTGAAATTTTCCTCCGCCTACCTGGTCATAAGGACCGCTGATGCAGGAGTCATTATATGTAATGGCTGCCTGAGCGGCCTCTCAGACAGCGATGGTGAGGGCGGCGAGGAGGCAATACTAGGAAGTGCACGGGAGGTTAGAGAAGCGGCAGGAGGCAGGTTTCAGTATAGTGAGGGAAGGAGAAGTCGGCAATGAAACAATACTGGGATGTGAAGAGAAGCTGTAGAAGACTGACTTCAAGATACTAAAACGGATGGTAGTCAGATAGGAAATAGAAAATCAAAATCGATATACATTATCAAAACAAAGTAATCTAAATGTTGAAAATGATGCGAGGTATAAGAAGAAGAAAAAGCTTCTAGAAGGAGTAATGAACGAATATGGTCTTTTTTATGACTGTTTTCCTGGAGCTACCTCGCTGAAGCAAGGGATGGCGAAGCTGTTTCCTGTGGGCCGGGGTAGGGCCAGGGAGGGATAAAGGTAAGCTAGTATGAAAATGTACATGTTTATATATGTCTATGCGTATGCATGCATATATATATATATATATATATATATATATATATATATATATATATATATATATATATATATATATATATTTTTTTTTTTTTTTTTGCTTTGTCGCTGTCTCCCGCGTTTGCGAGGTAGCGCAAGGAAACAGACGAAAGAAATGGCCCAACCCACCCCATACACATGTATATACATACGTCCACACACACGCAAATATACATACCTACACAGCTTTCCATGGTTTACCCCAGACGCTTCACATGCCTTGATTCAATCCACTGACAGCACGTCAACCCCGGAATACCACATCGCTCCAAGTCACTCTATTCCTTGCCCTCCTTTCACCCTCCTGCATGTTCAGGCCCCGATCACACAAAATCTTTTTCACTCCATCTTTCCACCTCCAATTTGGTCTCCCTCTTCTCCTCGTTCCCTCCACCTCCGACACATATATCCTCTTGGTCAATCTTTCCTCACTCATTCTCTCCATGTGACCAAACCATTTCAAAACACCCTCTTCTGCTCTCTCAACCACGCTCTTTTTATTTCCACACATCTCTCTTACCCTTATGTTACTTACTCGATCAAACCACCTCACACCTCACATTGTCCTCAAACATCTCATTTCCAGCACATGCATCCTCCTGCGCACAACTCTATCCATAGTCCACGCCTCGCAACCATACAACATTGTTGGAACCATTATTCCTTCAAACATACCCATTTTTGCTTTCCGAGATAATGTTCTCGACTTCCACACATTCTTCAAGGCTCCCAGAATTTTCGCCCCCTCCCCCACCCTATGATCCACTTCCGCTTCCATGGTTGCATCCGCTGCCAGATCCACTCCCAGATATCTAAAACACTTCACTTCCTCCAGTTTTTCTCCATTCAAACTCACCTCCCAATTGACTTGACCCTCAACCCTACTGTACCTAATAACCTTGCTCTTATTCACATTTACTCTTAACTTTCTTCTTTCACACACTTTACCAAACTCAGTCACCAGCTTCTGCAGTTTCTCACATGAATCAGCCACCAGCGCTGTATCATCAGCGAACAACAACTGACTCACTTCCCAAGCTCTCTCATCCCCAACAGACTTCATACTTGCCCCTCTTTCCAAAACTCTTGCATTCACCTCCCTAACAACCCCATCCATAAACAAATTAAACAACCATGGAGACATCACACACCCCTGCCGCAAACCTACATTCACTGAGAATCAATCACTTTCCTCTCTTCCTACACGTACACATGCCTTACATCCTCGATAAAAACTTTTCACTGCTTCTAACAACTTGCCTCCCACACCATATATTCTTAATACCTTCCACAGAGCATCTCTATCAACTCTATCATATATATATATATATATATATATATATATATATATATATATATATATATTTTTTTTTTTTTATTTTGCTTTGTCGCTGTCTCCCGCGTTAGCGAGGTAGCGCAAGGAAACAGACGAAAGAATGGCCCAACCCGCCCACATGCACATGTATATACATACACGTCCACACACGCAAATATACATACCTATACATCTCAATGTACACATATATATACACACACAGGCATATATACACATGTACATAATTCATACTGTCTGCCTTTATTTGTTCCCATCGCCACCTTGCCACACATGGAATAACATCCCCCTCCCCCCTCATGTGTGCGAGGTAGCGCTAGGAAAGACACCAAAGGCCCCATTCGTTCACACTCAGTCTCTGGCTGTCATTCATTAATGCCCGAAACCACAGCTCCCTTTCCACATCCAGGCCCCACACAACTTTCCATGGTTTACCCCAGACGCTTCACATGCCCTGATTCAATCCACTGACAGCACGTCGACCCCGGTGTACCACATCGTTCCAATTCACTATTCCTTGCACGCCTTTCACCCTCCTGCATGTTCAGGCCCCGATCACTCAAAATCTTTTTCACTCCATCTTTCCACCTCCAATTTGGTCTCTCACTTCTACTCGTTCCCTCCACCTCCGACACATATATCCTCTTGGTCAATCTTTCCTCACTCATTCTCTCCATGTGCCCAAACCACTTCAAAACACCCTCTTCTGCTCTCTCAACCACGCTCTTATTATTTCCACACATCTCTCTTACCCTTACATTACTTACTCGATCAAACCACCTTACACCACACATTGTCCTTAAACATCTCATTTCCAGCACATCCACCCTCCTGCGCACAACTCTATCCATAGCCCACGCCTCGCAACCATACAACATTTTTGGAACCACCATTCCTTCAAACATACCCATTTTTGCTTTCCGAGATTATGTTCTCGACTTCCAAACATTCTTCAAGGCTCCCAGGATTTTCACCCCCTCCCCCACCCTATGATTCATTTCCGCCTCCATGGTTCCATCCGCTGCCAGATCCACTCCCAGGTATCTAAAACACTTTAGTTCCTCCAGTTTTTCTCCATTTCTCCCAATTGACTTGACCCTCACCCCTACTGTACCTAATTACCTTGCCCTTATTCACATTTACTCTTAACTTTCTTCTTTCACACACTTTACCAAACTCAGTCACCAGCTTCTGCAGTTTCTCATATGAATCAGCCACCAGCGCTGTATCATCAGCGAACAACAACTGACTCACTTCCCAAGCTCTCTCATCCCCAACAGATTGCATACTTGCCCCTCTTTCCAAAACTCTTGCAGTCACCTCCCTAACAACCCCATCCATAAACAAATCAAACAACCAAGGAGACATCACACACCCCTGCCGCAAACCTACATTCACTGAGAACCAATCACTTTCCTCTCTTCCTACACGTACACATGCCTTACATTCTCGATAAAAACTTTTCACTCCTTCTAACAACTATATATATATATATATATATATATATATATATATATATATATATATATATATACATATATATATATTTTTTTTTGTCGCTGTCTCCCGCGTTTGCGAGGTAGCGCAAGGAAAGAGACGAAAGAAATGGCCCAACCCACCCCCATACACATGTATATACATACGTCCACACACGCAAATATACATACCTACACAGCTTTCCATGGTTTACCCCAGGCGCTTCACATGCCTTGATTCAATCCACTGAGAGCACGTCAACCCCGGTATACCACATCGATCCAATTCACTCTATTCTTTGCCCTCCTTTCACCCTCGTGCATGTTTAGGCCCCGATCACACAAAATCTTTTCCCCTCCATCTTTCCACCTCCAATTTGGTCTCCCACTTCTCCTCGTTCCCTCCACCTCCGATATATATATCCTCTTGGTCAATCTTTCCTCACTCATTCTCTCCATGTGCCCAAACCATTTCAAAACACCCTCTTCTGCTCTCTCAACCACGCTCTTTTTATTTCCACACATTTCTCTTACCCTTACGTTACTTACTCGATCAAACCACCTCACACCACACATTATCCTCAAACATCTCATTTCCAGCACATCCATCCTCCTGCGCACAACTCTATCCATAGCCCACGCCTCGCAACCATACAACATTGTTGGAACCACTATTCCTTCAAACATACCCATTTTTGCTTTCCGAGATAATGTTCTCGACTTCCACACATTCTTTAAGGCTCCCAGGATTTTCGCCCCCTCCCTACCCTATGATCCACTTCCGCTTCCATGGTTCCATCCGCTGCTAGCTCCACTCCCAGACTTCTAAAACACTTTACTTCCTCCAGTTTTTCTCCATTCAAACTTACCTCCCAATTGACTTGACCCTCAACCCTACTGTACCTAATTATCTCTCTCTTATTCACATTTACTCTTAACTTTCTTCTTTCACACACTTTACCAAACTCAGTCACCAGCTTCTGCAGTTTCTCACATGAATCAGCCACCAGCGCTGTATCATCAGCGAACAACAACTGACTCACTTCCCAAGCTCTCTCATCCCCAACAGACTCCATACTTGCCCCTCTTTCCAAAACTCTTGCATTCACCTCCCTAATATCCCCATCCATAAACAAATCAAACAACCATGGAGACATCACACACCCCTGCCACAAACCTACATTCACTGAGAACCAATCACTTTCCTCTCTTCCTTCACGTACACTTGCCTTAAATCCTCGATAAAAACTTTTCACTGCTTCTAACAACTTGCCTCCCACACCATATATTCTTAATACCTTCCACAGAGCATCTCTATCAACTCTATCATATGCCTTCTCCAGATCCATAAATGCTACATACAAATCCATTTGCTTTTTTAAGTATTTCTCACATACATTCTTCAAAGCAAACACCTGATCCACACATCCTCCACCACTTCTGAAACCACACTGCTTTTCCCGAATCTGATGCTCTGTACATGCCTTCACCCTCTTAATCAATACCCTCTCATATAAATATATATATATATATATATATATATATATATATATATATATATATATATATATACTATTTGCCATTTCCTGCGTTAGCAAAGTAGCGCCAAGAATAGAGGACTGTGGCTTTGAGGGAATATCCTCACTTGGCCCCCCTTCTCGGGGGGGGGGGGGGGGGGGGGGGGGGGGGGGGGGTTGACGAAAGGGAAGGATTTCCAGCTCACCGCTCCCTCTCCTTTCAGTCGCCTTTTACGACACGCAGGAAAAACGTGGGAAGTCTTATTTCTCCCCTGCCCCTGGGGATACTATATATAATCTATATTGCAATAGGTCATAGTGGTGCCCGTAATCTGGTATATGCATAAAACCACGACAAATATGAAACACGATAAGTTCTCAAGAGCACTTTCGTGTAATTATCACATCCTCAGGAGAGACATAAGAATGAGACAGAAGACATAGAACAGTCAGTTGATATGCAAGGAAGAGAGGTAGCCAAGACGTCATTTGTAAATAGTCTTAAACAAGCGTCACCGAATGACCATCTGGTAACTCTTACCGATGCATTTTTTTTTGTGTGTGTGTGTGTGTGTGCGTGTGTTTCTATTCTAATGAAACTTGGATCGGTAAGTTCGTAGACTTGTTTTGTGTAAGTTGTGGTTGGGTAAGCTTTGCCTTTATCCTGCGAGTGTAATATGGGTTGATAAATCCGTAGCTTTTAATCGTAATACATACTTCTATCTTTGGTAGGTTAGGGGGCAGACATTTTAGCGTCAGGGAAATGAGGGTTGATATTTCTGTAGGAGGTTTGTTGCGATGGTGAATATGGACCAGCAAACTTTATTTTTGTTAGATTTGTGTTGGTAAGTGCACAGACATTGTTTTGTGTTAGAAAATTTTTTGCAAGTCGGTAAAGGTTTTATGCATATGGAATTTGGGTTTGTGGTGCTATCTTAATGCACAGAAGAACAAGAGAAACTCCTCCTCATAAGTAAGTGATTACCTACCAGTGACATGAGAAATCCAAAGTCAAATTATCAAGAATATCATTCCTACCTTTTTTCCTATCTTCTTACCAAGATTCCATATAAGTTTTGACATTTAGAAAGAAAGAGGCATTTGGAATCAGTCATACAATGTTCATTACCTACGAAATATAAAGATTTGTGGAATTTCATAATTTTCTATGTAAGCCATACGTTAGTATCCGAATGTTTTGTTTATATATCAGAGTGCAAAAAGAAATATATTGCAATTTAGACGACGTCAAAACCACGGAGAAAAATTCCAAAATCATTATCTGTGGGGTAAAATTCTACTTTTGGATGATTCCAAAATAACTCAGATTCTTCCTTCGAGTTGTTGAAATATCTTTAGAACGTCAGAGAGAACAGCTTTAATGAAGATCACTGGAAGGGCATGGTTGGAGAGGGGAGGACACTCAGTTCTGCTGAAAACAGGTGGAACCAGCGAGGTGTTTGGGCATCCTTGGGTAGCTCCCTACGCCGGGAGGAACCAGCAAAAGGATCAATCATCCTGGCGCAGCTCCTTATAGCAGAAGGAACGGGCGATGGGGGTCGGTAAATCCGTTTTGCTTCCTGCATCAGTAGGAACCAGCTAGGGGATGTGTCACCCTGGCGAAGCTCTCCGCACCGGGAGGAAGCATCAGTTGATCGGTTATCATATGCGCAGCTCCCTGCACCGGAAAGAACGAGCAGGGGAATAGGTCCTATAGCGCAGCTCTCTGCAATGGGAGGAACCAGTGAGGGAATCGGTTATCCTAGTTCAACTATCTGCAGCAGCAGGACAAGCGGGTGATCGGTTATCTTGAAGCAGTTCCCTGCAACGAGAGGAATCAACGAGTGATTGGATATCGTTGAGTAGCTCCCTGCACTGGGAGGAACCAGCGGGTGATAAGTTATCCAGGCTCAGCTGAGCCATGGCCCATGAGAGGAATTTTTTCAGATACAAAATTTCTTTCGGGTCCCTTTCCCTTCTCCATGGGTAATCCTGTTTTTATCCACAGTGGTTTTATGCCATGAACTGTAAGGCCCAAAATGGTATGGAAGATGAAAGAGGGATGGAATGGAGAGCTCTCTTGATTTTCCGAGATCCCAGAAAATTCCTGGAGTCCCTTTTGGACCCCTGGGTAGGTGTATGATGTATCCAATGCTACCACTGTCACAGGTCCTCCTCAGCTCCGGGATCTGTTATGCTGGCGCAGATTGTTGCTGCATGAGGACCAGCGGGTGATCGGTTTTCCTGGTACAGCTTCTTGCACAAGGAGCCAGCGGGTGATCAGTTATCGTGGGGGGGGGGGGTTGGAGCTCACTGCACAGGGACGACCCTCCAGACGATTTTTCATCCTGGCGCAGCCCCCCCGCCTCTAACATGCATCTACAGCAAAGAACCGATATATTCATAACATCGGCCAAATATGCGATATCACTTACCGGTAATATTTGTTTTGAACGTATGTTGCAAAGTTTATCTTGGACACGAACTGCCGTGCTCCAAGTTTGATTGGTTTAATTGCATTTTGGGTGAACAGAAACCAAATATAGATTATGTGAGAAAGACGCCGGGGATGGGTGAATAATTTAAAAAAAAAATGCTATTCACAGGCCTTTATCATACTTTATCTGGTATGGAAAGATAAAGCAGTTATATTTATACATAATCGCTGTTTCCCGCGTCAGCGAGGTAGCGCCAGGAAACAGACGAAGAATGGCCTATCCACTCATATACACACAAGTACATTAACACCCATATACGCACATATACATTTATATATATATATATATATATATATATATATATATATATATATATATATCTTTTCTTTCTTTTAAACTATTTGCCATTTCCCGCGTTGGCGAGGTAGCGTTAAGAACAGAGGACTGGGCCTTTTTTGGAATATCCTCACCTGGCCCCCTCTGTTCCTTCTTTTGGAAAATTAAAAAAAAAAAAAACGAGAGGGGAGGATTTCCAGCCCCCCGCTCCCTCCCCTTTTAGTCGCCTTCTACGACACGCAGGGAATACGTGGGAAGTATTCTTAATCCCCTATCCCCAGGGATAATATATATATATATATATATATATATATATATATATATATATATATATATATATATATATATATATATATACATACATACATACATGTACACACACATCCATTCCTGGCGCTATACCGCCGCACAGAAAACAGCATCGCTACCCTCCACTTCAGTGAGGTAGCGCCAGGAAAACAGATGAAAAAGGCCACATTCATTCACACTCAGGTCTCCAGCCGTCATGTGTAATGCACCGAAACCACAGCTCCCTTTCCACATCCAGGCCCCACAGACCTTTCCATGGTCTTCTCCACACGCATTACATGCCTTAGCTCAGTCCATTTACAGCACGTCGACCCCGGTATACCACATCGTTCCGATTCTCACTATTCCTTGCACGCCTTTCACCCTCCTGGATGTTCAGGCACCCGATCGCTCAAAATCTCTTACTCCATCCTTCCACCTCCAATTTGGTCTTCCGCTTCTCCTTGATCCCTCCACCTCTGACATATATCCTCTGTCAATCTTTCCTCTCATTCTCTCCATGTGTCCAAATCATTTAAACACCCTCTTCTGCTCTCTCAACCACACTGTTTCCACACATTTCTCTTACCCTTTCATTACTTACTCGATAAAACCATCTCACACCACATATTGTCCTCAGACATCTTATTTCCGACACATCCACCAATCATTTTTGCTCTCAAAGATAACGTTCTCTCCTTCCACACATTCTTCATAGCTCTCAGAACCTTCGCCCCTTCCCCCACCCTGTGACTCACTTCCGCTTCCATCCGCTGCAAAGTAAACTCCCAGATATCTAAAACACTCCACTTTCACCATTTTTTCCCCATTTAAACTTACATCCTAATCAACTCATCCCTCAACCCTACTGAACCTAATAACCTTGCTCTTATTCACATTTACTCTCAACTTTCTCCTTTCACACACTTTTTGCAAACTCAGTCATCAACTTCTACAGTTTCTCATACGTTCTTTTACATACACGTAACACAACATACATGGATAATACACCATTCCCTGATTATTGGAGTACCTTATATGGAAGAATGAAATCATTTAGGTAGGCTTATGTATCCTCAACCTGGTTATCAGCAATGCTGAACCCAGAAACATATACAAACTCATGAGATTGTTGCATATTACCTTCATCAAGGAGCTTTATCCACATGTGAGGCGGCGGTTACTTAATTAGAACATCGACTCATCATGGTCAGTAACAAAAATTAAATCACTCAAAAGAAAGGCGGTTATTCCAATACCAAGACAATGGGGATGGTGTCGGTAACATTGACTATTTCCACTTATATTGATAGTTTATACGTTCAAATTACAAATTATGCACATTATTTGATTGGTTTATCAGATGTTAGTAATTTGAAAAACCAAAATGCCACGCCATCATTTTTCCATTTGCGGAACTCTCACGTATTATTCGCCAAGCGATGACAATTCGGTTGCACCCCAGCTTTCCCTTTGCAGCACGTGGCCATTTACAACTCCTTACTAACGGTTGATTCGGTTTTCGAAGCGTTCAGTATCCATGCACCATTCACTGACCCAGATACATGCAGCCTCTAAACGTAATGCCCTTCTCTTTTAATCATACGAAAGAGTTGCCAAGAACTTTCATTCTTACTAATGACAAACATTCTTTGTGATGCAACTAAGTATATGTAACTCAGTGAAGTAATGATAAATAGCGAATAAAGAATTAATGGCATTATATATATATATATATATACATATATATATATATATATATGTATATATATATATATATATCTGACATATACCCTTTGTCAATTTTTCCCTCTATTCTCCCCATGTGTCCAAATCATTTAAAACCCTCTTTGTCTCTAAACCACCCTTTTTCCCAAACCATTTCTCTTACCCTTTCATTTTTAAATCGAAAAAACCCATCTCACACCACATATTGTCCTCAGACATCTTATTTCCGACACATCCCCCAAATCATTTTTGCTCTAAAAGATCCGTTTTTCCCCTTTTCCACCCCCTTTTTCATAGCTCTCAGAACCTTCCCCCCTTCCCCCACCCTGTAAAAACTCACTTCCGCTTCCATCCGTGAAAAGAAAACTCCCGATATCAAAAAACTCCACTTTCCCCTTTTTTTCCCCATTTAAACTTCCATCCTAATCAATTCCCCCTCAACCCTATGAACCTAATAACCTTGCTCTTTTTTTCCCCCATTTACTCCAACTTTTCCTTTCCCCACTTTTTGAAAACTCAGTCATCAACTTCTACAGTTTCTCAAACGCCCTTTTACATACACGTAACCCCAAATTTCATGGTAACCCCACCATTCCCTGATTATTTGGAGTCCCTTAAAAGGAAAAAAAATAAAATTTTCATTTAGGTAGGCTTATGTATCCTCAACCTGGTTATCAGCAATGTTTAAACCCCAAAAAAAAAAAGAAAACCATATAAAAAAACTTAATGAAAATTGTTGCATATTACCTTCATCAAGGAGTTTTTTATCCAATGGGGGGGAGGCGGGGGGGGGGGTTACTTAATTAGAACATCGATCTCATGGCCCGTAAAAAAAAATTAAATCCCCTCAAAAGAAAGGCGGTTTTTCCCAAAAATCCCAAGACAATGGGGATGGGGTCGGTAACCCTTGAATTTTCCACTTATATTTTTATAGTTTATACGTTCAAATTAAAAATTTTGCACATTATTTGATTGGTTTATCAGATGTTTGTAATTTTAAAAACCCAAAAAGCCACGCCATCATTTTTCCCTTTGCGGAACTCTCACGTATTATATATATATATATATATATATAGAGAGAGAGAGAGAGAGAGAGAGAGAGAGAGAATGGGTGTGAACGAATGTTGCCTTTTTGTCCGTTTTTCCTGGCGCTACCTCGTTGAAGCGAGGGGTAGCGACAGAACTGATGAAGGCAAACAGGTATGAATATGTACATATGTATATGTCTATGCATGTGTATATATACGTATGTATGTATATGTGCATGCATAGGCGTTTATGTATTTTTATGTCGCCTGATGCGACGTCACTGACGCGGGAAACAGCGATAAAGTATATTACAAATGAATCAAAATATATATATATATATATATATATATATATATATATATATATATATATATATATATATTTTTGATTTTCCAAAAGGAGGAAAATGAAACACTAAGTTCCAAGGAAGAGAAGCAACTGAGACGCCAGAGGGAAATAAAGATTAGAGTATCATAATGCGAGTATGATTCCTCTCACAATCCATATAAAAGACAATCTACTCCACAAATATCTGTTTCATTTACCATAACATACCAACAACGACCAAAAACCTTTAAGAATTCCTGGACACAAATAAGAAAACCCGAGCGATATCACCGGAACTATAATCTTATACAAATGTCTGCGTTCTATGGTCCGTGACTAACTCAGCACGTGTCGGGAATTGCTGACTTGCAATCACCTCTAAGGCTCAGTGGAGTGAGGCTCAGAGTGGTGTGGCGCCAGGATGAGGAAGGCCTTTATTGCAATATGACAAAAGAGTTGGTGTTCGTAAAGGTTAATCTTCTCGATAACAAAAGAAAACTGTGCAGTGTTACTAAACATTCCAGGTGATTTAAGTTCAGTTTAATTGCTAAAGCTGTTAGCAATGCAATATCATACGAAAAGGCATATTTTGTTATTAAATTTCAGTCAGTACAAACATCGTGTCTACAGACTTATGATGCATTTATCTTATTTTAGAACAAAACTATTCATTCTTGCAGACACTTATATAATAACTTGCAGCACAGTTAGAAATCCTGTACTCCGATACACATACACACATGTGCATATTCATACCTCCTTGCCCCTATCCATTTACGGCGCCATCCCGTCCTCCAGGATATAGTGTCCACCTCCTGCAACAGCAAGGCAGCGCCAAGAAACATGTGAAGAAATGACACATATGCCTACATCCATTCTCTAGCTGCCATGTGTAATGCACCGAAACCACAGCTCCCTTTCCACATCCACGCCACACAGACCTTTCCATGGTTTGTCACAGGCGTTTCACATGCCCTGGTTCAGTCCATTAACGGCACGTCGACCCCAATGTACTACATAGTTTCAATTCACTATTATGCGCACACCTCTCACCCTCCTATATCTTCAGGCCTTATTCTTGTATCTCCCTTGATGATGTGATCATCACACGAAAGTGCGCTTCGAAACATCGAATTTCATTTTTCCGTGGTAATATACGAGTGCGCTCAGGACTCACAGGGAAGAGCATCTAGATACAGACTACAAATACGAAGAATTTTTGCCAGAGCTGCTTACAGGATGTCTTATCTGCTTAATTATACTGCTCTTTTCCGGCGCCAATCATCTTCCATTGTTTTCAATCTGCATTTCATCAGCGGCTGACCTCAATCATTAATCTACTTTTCTATGTTTCTGTACTTGTTCCATGTATGTTTCTTACTTCTGGTACAGTGTTAAATAATTTTTTCAAGTTTTTTGCTGGACACTTGTACATTTTTGCCTGATATCTTTTTGGCATATTCCTATGAATCATTCCAGGCTTGATATCTCTTATCCTTACGGAGATGTTTTCAGAGAGAGAGTATTGAACTCGCACAATCAAGCATTAAATTACGGAAGTGGGGAATATTAGAGTAGAAATTTATTTGTCGCCGGCGAGTGCTTGGTTTATGATTCATGTATGCAGATGAATGCAAAAGTGTGTTGGCTTCCAGCTTATCACTGCTCGCCAGCCGGGCACATGTAAATATCTTTCGCAGCAGCATAAATTTATCAAATTGTGCTTGTTGTTTTCTGATATCTTGTTTAGCCAAACGAGATCCTTGATCGTGGAGTTTTTCTGCGAAATAAAGTAATATTTACCTCTGGTTTCTGTGCATAAATTCATTGAAGAAAATACTCTTGGTAGTTTTAAACTTAAGATGAGTCAGATGAATTTGTTTTTGTCTTTGTTCAGTTTATAGTGACAAGAGTCACGAGTCTGTACCATCTTGGCAACTCCTACTATCACTGCATCAACTACATCATATCCTACTATGAGAAATGTTTTGTCCCCATAGTCTGGGTTCTACACTTTAATGGCAAAGGTATCATTTGTGAAACATTTGCGTACAACATACTCTCACGAAAGTTTATATCACATTGCTTATGACCAACAAATATGGGATGATATGGTAAATGAAAACATGAAACAGCTTGGAAATGTTTCGCTGGAACTTTCAAAGCGTTGGTGGGAACATAAGATAATGTGCTGTAGATCTTTTCAAAACGAAGCCAAAATGGTGACAATGAAATAAAGAAGTGCCTGTTGTTGAAGAAAACAACGCATTAGATACTTAAGAGAGACCACCGATTTGAAATATTAGAATAAATTGTCAACTTGCGTAGAAAATATAGGAAACTTGCACATGCAAATTTTTTATAAATTGTTATACAATGAGAAAAACGCCAGCAGTAAACCGTACAAAACGACAGTGTCAACGGGGACATTAGAAGGCTAATGTGCAGCAGCAGAAAGTCTGTGATAGCTTAAAGAACTGGTGAGCGGAATTATATTTTTTTGTCATGTTAACACTTCTTTTTGCAGACAGCCCAGTCATGGACCAATCAGGCCTCCTGTTGTCTGTCTTTCTCAACTAAAGTTATGTAAACTCTACATGTTGATATGCTCTCATCCTGAAAGTTGTTTTGTTTTGGTCATCTTACTTGAAGAAAAACATATACAGAATGGAGAGAGTAAAGAGCCGAGCTACCAATGCTGTAGGCGATCAACAAGGATCCTCATCCATCATGCTTTCCTAGACACCATCTTGGCTCTCGCATCTGGCTCTCATTCTCTTGTAGCTCTCCTAATGTTTCTTTCATTTCTTTTCGACGAAATTCCTCCGTACCACAATCAGGCAGTCCCTTCCATCCTTTCCCTTCATCCTCCTTCCACTTCCTTTGTCTCCACCCTCCTACTCATCTCACTCACTCTGTTACTATCCTCTTCCTCAACCCACTCCCACGACTCTTCGTCACCCCCTCAACGACACAGCTCGACTCTCCTCGTAGCTTTCCTTTTCTGCTACTCATTTCCACCGTCCTTCTCATATCCTCCGTCTACTGCTAATTGTTCACTCATGATCAAGCCTTTGTCATTATTAGAAGTGTTTTCATGACACTTCTTGTAAACCTAAGCGTAACGCAAAATGGTGCCCGCTCAACGCTCTAGCTAACCCAGTTGTACGAAGGAATTGACCAAATACTTCATTAGGGAAGAAGAAAAATTCATTTCATGTTTGTTTTGTAGCGAGTTTGAAAGACTGCAGGTAAATATTGGAAAGAATAGAGAAATATCTGGGAATTTAGACAATAAGGTGAAACTATGATGTGGACTTGGTTACTGCAAAAGCAGTGGATATACAGAAGGAAACATAAGTGACAATTAGGGCACAACTTGGAGACTAGCCTACAAGGAAGACGTTACTTTGCAGTAGGAATTTCAGGGCGGGGGATACCGATCCAAGACAGGTGTAATCTATTGGAGGATGAGATACAGGATGAGACTGCAGTCTCATAATGGTTGGGGAATCCTTAGGTAGGGATCAACACCATGAGTTCTATGGTAAGGAACATAAGAAAAGAAATTAGTGGATTCCTGTTCCAAGGGCGGACGAATTTCTAGGGAAGTTTGATATTGTCTAAGAAACTAAGAATACGAATTTCATTGTACAGGTTGGAATAAGTTATATAGTCCTAGTAGATCAGAGGACGTTATACTAATGTATATGGATACAAGATGCAAGTTAAGAGAGTCATATGAAGCTGTCATATCGGGACTGTCGCCCACATACGGTTATATACCCGCATCCTTATTAGAATGCTGGGCATAAAAGATAGAATTGTGTGTCCTCGTAAGAAGGAATATAACTTTTTGTATCGATTTATGGGGTCATTTTAGCTGGGACTGAAGCCTCTTTTCGAGGGATGGCCTCAGTTTGAATGAAATCGGGTAAGCCTGCCTTAGTAAAGTTTTAGATGGGACATGATGCTCTTTTTTCGATAGAAGTATACTAGTTAGGTAGTGGAAACGAAAGAATGGAAAGAGGCATTTAGGATGAGGAACATAGGAAGAGACCAAACAAGAGTCGCAGACCTGGTGTGGGCGTTGAACGAGGAAGGTGAACATAACGGAGTGGCTGAGCTAGTGGTCACTTCTCACGTAGTGGAAATCATTGACAGTTTGAGACGGAACAAATCCGTGAGGGAACATGACAGGATAAGTCAGCTGGCGCTGGTTGGGAACGAGGCAGGTGGGGAAGAAATGCAGAATAGGACAGGGTGAGGTCAGTTTTCATGTGCAAGCAGGAAAAAATGCAGGAAGGGGACAGAGCTGAATAGGCTATATCGAGGTTACGGGATAAGTATGGAATGACTGTCTACTAATCTCTTTGGCGAATACACACAAACATACTTGTAAAATGTCAAACACTTATTAGTGATAATTTTGTTAGCTGGGCCCAGACAATTGATTTCTCCAAGGCCCTCCTAAATCGCAAAGCAAAATTACCTCAGTGCATACAAATGTAGGGAGAATTATTTCAAAATGAACAGAGTTGCTGTCATAGTCTATTTCAGAAAAATCGTCGTCTCAGGAACGTTGTTAAACTGACAAACTTTCATTCGTCGAACTGATAGTACCTGAACACAAAATGTTTACGAGAGATTGTTTGCACAAAGCAGGGGATGGTGTTTTAATTCATTTTGGAAACGGTCCAGGTGTTCTTAGATTTAGCAAGCTAGACGTCGATACTTATGATTATTTGATATTGCAGTCAAAAATATAAGTAAGCTGCGTTTTGTCGTCATACAAATACTTCTACAGCAAAAGGAAGATGAGGAAATGGAATACAACGAAATATAATCTGTTGGTTGTTTAAATTGTTTATGGATGGGGTGGTTAGGGAGGTGAATGCAAGAGTTTTGGAGAGAGAGGCAAGTATGCAGTCTGTTGTGGATGAGAGAGCTTGGGAAGAGGGTCAGTTGCTCGCCGATTATACAGTGGGTGATTCGGGTGAGAAACAGCAGAAGCTGGTGACTGAGCTGGGTAAAGTTTGTGAAAAAAAAAAGCCGAGAGTAAATGTGAATAAGAGCAAGGTTATTAGGTACAGTAGTGTTGAGGGACAAGTCAGTTGGGAGGTAAGTTTGAATGGAGAAAAACTGGAGGAAGTGAAGTGTTTTAGATATTTGGGAGTGGATTTGGCAGCGGATGGAACCATGGAAGCGGAAGTGAGTCACATTGTGGGGGAGAAAGCGAGAGTTTTGGGAGCGTTGAAAAATGTGTGGAAGACGAGAGCATTATCTATTAAAGCAAAAATGGGTGTGTTTGAAGGAAGTGGTTTCAACAATGTTATAGGTTGCGAGGCGTGGGCTTTAGACAGTTGTGCGGAGGAAGGTGGATGTGTTGGAAATAAGATGTTTGAGAACAATATGTGGTGTGAGGTGGTTTGATCGAGTAAATAATGAAAGGGTAAGAGATATGTGTGGTAATGAAAAAAGTGTGTTTGAGAGAGCAGAAGAGGGTGTTTTGAAATGGTTTGGTCACAAAGAGTGAGTGAGGAAAGATTGACAAAGATGATATATGTGTCAGAGGTGGAGGGAACGAGAAGTGGGAGACCAAATTGGAGGTGGAAAGATGGAGTGAAAAAGATTTTGAGCGATCGGGGCCTGAACATGCAGGAGGGTAAAAGGCGTGCAAGGAATAGAGTGAATTGGAACGATGTGGTATACCGGGGTCGACCTGCTGTCAATGGATTGAACCAGGGCATGTGAAGCGTCCGGGGTAAAACATGGAAAGCTTTCTGGGGCCTGGAGGGGGAAGGGAGCTATGGTTTCGGTGCATTATCACATGACAGCTAGAGACAGAGTGAACGAATGTGGCCTTTGTTGTCTTTTCCTAGCGCTACCTCGCGCACATGCGGGGGGAAGGTTGTTATTGTATTACCACACATCTCTTACCCTATTATCACTTACTCGATCAAACCACCTCAACACATTGTCCTCAAACATCTCATTTCCAGCACATCCACCCTCCTCTGCACAACACTATCTATAGCCCACGCCTCGCAACCACATAACATTGTTGGAACCACTATTACTTCAAACATACCCATTTTTGATTTCCGAGATAATGTTCTCGACTTCCACACATTCTTCAACGCTCCCAGAACTTTCGCCCCCCTCCCCCACCCTATGATTCACTTCCGCTTCCACGGTTCCATCCGCTGACAAATCCACTCCCAGATATCTAAAACACCTCACTTACTCCAGTATTTATCCATTCAAAGTTATCTCCCAATAGATTTGTCCCTCAACCCTACTGTACCTAATAACCTTGCTCTTATTACATTTACTCTCAGCTTTCTTCTTTCACACACTTTACCAAACTCAGTCACCAGCTTCTGCAGTTTCTCACACGAATCAGACACCATATATATATATATATATATATATATATATAGAATTTTTTTCATACTATTCGCCATTTCCCGCATTAGCGAGGTAGTGTGAAGAACAGATGACAGCCTTTGGGGGAATATCTTCATTTGGCCCCCTTCTCTGGTCGTCTTTTGGAAAATTAAAAAACGAGAGGGGAGGATTTCCAGCCTCACGTTCCCTTCCCTTTTAATCGCCTTCTACGACACGCAGGGAATACGTGGGAAGTACTTATTCCCTATCCCCAGGGATAATATATATATATATATATATATATATATATATATATATATATATATATATATATATATATATATATGTTGGGGTGAAGAGGGTGGAAAGAGTAAGTGAGCTTGGGAAGGAGACTTGTGTGAGGAAGTACCAGGAGAGACTGAGTACAGAATGGAAAAAGGTGAGAACAAAGGAGGTAAGGGTAGTGGGGGAGGAATGGGATGTATTTAGGGAAGCAGTGATGGCTTGCGCAAAAGATACTTGTGGCATGAGAAGCGTAGGAGGTGGGTAGATAAAGTGTAGCGAGTGGTGGGATGAAGTAGGATTATTAGTGAAAGAGAAGAGAGGCATTTGGACGATTGTTGCAGGGAAAAAATGCAAATGAGTGGGAGATGTATAAAAGAAAGAGGCAGGAGGTCAAGAGAAAGGTGCAAGAGGTGACAAAGAGGGCAAATGAGAGTTGGCGTGAGAGAGTATCATTAAATTTTAGGGAGAATAAAAAGATGCTCTGGAAGGAGGTAAATAAAGTGCGTAAGACAAGGGAGCAAATGGGAACTTCAGTGAAGGGGTCTAATGGGAGGTGATAAGTAGTGGTGATCCGAGAAGGAGTGAGTATTTTGAAGTCAGAGAGGGTGAACGTGCAAACTTCATTTCAAATTGAGGTATATTGGTTAAGACAGGTCGATATATGGGACGACGAAAATTAGTATGTTTGAAGGTATGTAGTCCCAGAAATACTGTAATACAGGCATGGGCTGCAGATAAGGATATGGGGAGGAGGGTGGATGTGTTTGAGGACAGTATGTGGATGAGGTGGTTTGATCAAGTAAGTAATAAATGTCAGAGAGAAGTGTGGTAATTAGAAGTGTGACAGCTGTAGAAGGTATGCTGAAAAGGTTTAGACATATGGAGAGAATGAGCGATAATAGATTAGCAGAAAGGAATATATGTGAGAAGTGGAGGAGACAACGAGAAAGAGAACAATCTAGAGGTGGAAGGATAGAATGAGGAAATATTTTGAGTTGTCAAGTCCTGTACATAAGAAAAAATATTTACGGGATACAGTAAATTGTAACGATATGGTATATGGAGGCGACTTGCTCTCAGCGGACGGAACCAAGACATGTGAAGCTGTTGAGGGGGCTGTGGGTTTGGTACATTCCACCTCTTACCGACTACAAGGTCTCTTGACTCCACTATACGTTTCCTCTAGATCTTTTTTGTGACGATTCAAATTTTCAGAGACAAGAAACAAATTTTAGGTACACATGTATGACTTGTAAGGCGCATGACTCCGTCAGGTGGGGTGTCACGCGGGAATATCAAGAAATATGGTCAGCAGAAGCAGGGACTGGGTCACCAAAGGCAAAGGTGCTGCTCACTGGTAAGCGTTGATCACGCCGTTTCCTTCACTGGCATCTGGAATTTAAATAGTCTGTTTATCTGGTAAACTTGGATCAGGCAATTTTTCTAGTTGAGAGAACTCTCTCTCTCTCTCTCTCTCTCTCTCTCTCTCTCTCTCAATCTGAGCACCATTTTCCGGCTGCCAAGAATTTCCATAATCGTTTTCCAATGCATATGAAAGTCATGTTAGCGTCCAGCAGCTGGCCACGTGATGCTAGGCACCTGCAAGGACCCCGGCCGGTCGGGCCAAGTTTATGTACGTCTTACAATCTTAGCTCCTTTCACCTCAGGGTTACTTCCTGGGAAAGTTGTTTCTTCTATCGTAAGATAAGTTCGAATTTTTATGGAGCCGACATATTACGAGCAAGTTATCTTGCCGAGGATGTAGTCAGTGTTGCAGGCGGTAGGCTACTCACCGCCGTCCTTTACTGTATAAAGAACTTTTGCGCTATAAACTAACGAAAACGATCATGTGGTCTCGGGAAAGTGCTGCCACATTGTAAACTGTGTTGATAAACTGGCTACGCTATAAAGGTTAATTTTAGTCATCTATGAGGTACTTTTCGCTGTGTGGTATGGACTCCTGTCCAGCCTAAGTAGCAAATGCCATCCGTGTCAAGGAGTACTGAGCAGTGGGTGCCTTATAGGGAAGGATATTACACACATATATATATATATATTATATATATATATATATATATATATATATATATATATATTATATATATATATATATATATATATATATATATATATTTTTTTATATTTTTTTATTTTGCTTTGTCGCTGTCTCCCGCGTTTGCGAGGTAGCGCAAGGAAACAGACGAAAGAAATGGCCCAACCCACCCCATACACATGTATATACATACGTCCACACACGCAAATATACATACCTACACAGCTTTCCATGGTTTACCCCGGACGCTTCACATGCCTTGATTCAATCCACTGACAGCACGTCAACCACGGTATACCACATCGCTCCAATTCACTCTATTCCTTGCCCTCCTTTCACCCTCCTGCATGTTCAGGCCCCGATCACACAAAATCTTTTTCACTCCATCTTTCCACCTCCAATTTGGTCTCCCTCTTCTCCTCGTTCACTCCACCTCCGACACATATATTCTCTTGGTCAATCTTTCCTCACTCATTCTCTCCATGTGCCCGAACCATTTCAAAACACCCTCTTCTGCTCTCTCAACCACGCTCTTTTTATTTCCACACATCTCTCTTACCCTTACGTTACTTACTCGATCAAACCACCTCACACCACACATTGTCCTCAAACATCTCATTTCCAGCACATCCATCCTCCTGCGCACAACTCTATCCATAGCCCACGCCTCGCAACCATACAACATTGTTGGAACCACTATTCCTTCAAACATACCCATTTTTGCTTTCCGAGATAATGTTCTCGACTTCCACACGTTCTTCAAGGCTCCCAGAATTTTCGCCCCCTCCCCCACCCTATGATCCACTTCCGCTTCCATGGTTCCATCCGCTGCCAGATCCACTCCCAGATATCTAAAACACTTCACTTCCTCCAGTTTTTCTCCATTGAAACTCACCTCCCAATTGACTTGACCCTCAACCCTACTGTACCTAATAACCTTGCTCTTATTCACATTTACTCTTAACTTTCTTCTTTCACACACTTTACCAAACTCAGTCACCAGCTTCTGCAGTTTCTCACATGAATCAGCCACCAGCGCTGTATCATCAGCGAACAACAACTGACTCACTTCCCAAGCTCTCTCATCCCCAACAGACTTCATACTTGCCCCTCTTTCCAAAACTCCTGCATTCACCTCCCTAACAACTCCATCCATAAACAAATTAAAAAACCATGGAGACATCACACACCCCTGCCGCAAACCTACATTCACTGAGAACCAATTACTTTCCTCTCTTCCTACACGTACACATGCCTTACATCCTCGATAAAAACTTTTCAGTGCTTCTAACAACTTGCTTCCCACACCATACATTCTTAATACCTTCCACAGAGCATCTCTATCAACTCTATCATTGCCTTCTCCAGATCCATAAATGCTACATACAAATCCATTTGCTTTTCTAAGTATTTCTCACATACATTCTTCAAAGCAAACACCTGATCCACACATCCTCTACCACTTCTGAAACCACACTGCTCTTCGCCAATCTGATGCTCTGTACATGCCTTCACCCTCTCAATCAATATCCTCCCATATAATTTACCAGGAATACTCAACAAACTTATACCTCTGTAATTTGAGCACTCACTCTTATCCCCTTTACCTTTGTACAATGGCACTATGCACGCATTCCGCCAATCCTCAGGCACCTCACCATGAGTCATACATACATTAAATAACCTTACCAACCAGTCAACAATACAGTCACCCCCCTTTTTTAATAAATTCCACTGCAATACCATCCAAACCTGATGCCTTGCCGGCTTTCATCTTCCGCAAAGCTTTTACTACCTCTTCTCTGTTTACCAAATCATATATATATATATATATATATATATATATATATATATATATATATATATATATACCCCTGGGGATAGGGGATTAAGAATACTTCCCACGTATTCCCTGCGTGTCGTAAAAGGCGACTAAAAGGGGAGGGAGCGGGGGGCTGGAAATCCTCCCCTCTCTTTTCTTTTTAATTTTCCAAAAGAAGGAACAGAGGGGGCCAGGTGAGAATATTCCAAAAAAGGCCCAGTCCTCTGTTCTTAACGCTACCTCGCTAACGCGGGAAATGGCGATTAGTTTAAAAGAAAAAAAGAATTATATATATATATACATATATATATATATATTGGTTTGGGAATGTCTTAGGAGTAAAGTCAGGAGTTGGTGAAAGAACTAGAGCAAAGGAAGAAGTAGTACTACTCCTGAAGCAGGAATTGTGGGAGTATGTGATAGAGTGCAAGAAAGTAAACTCTAGATTGATATGGGTAAAACTGAAAGTGGATGGAGAGAGATGGGTGATTAGTGGTGCCTTTGCAACTGGTCATGACAAAAAAGATCATGAGAGGAAAGTGATTTGGGAGCAGCTGAGCGAGTGTTAGCAGCTTTGATGCAAGAGACTGGGCTATAGTGATGGGAGATTTGAATGCAAAGGTGAGTAATGTGGCAGTTGAGGGTATAATTGGTGTACATGGAGGGTTCAGTATTGTAAATGGAAATGGTGAAGAGCTTGTAGATTTGTGTGCTGAAAAAGGACTGGCGATTGGGAATACCTGGTTTGAAAAGATATCATAAGTATACGTATGTAAGTAGGAGAGATGGCCAGAAAGCGTTATTGGATTACGTTTTAATTGATAGGCGCGCGAAAGAGACTTTTGGATGGTAATGTGCTGAGAGGTGCAACTGGAGGGATGTGGAGGCGAAGATATGTAGAGGTTTTCAGAAAAGAAGAGAATGTTGGGGTGAAGAGAGTGGTGAGTGTAAGCGAGCCTAAAAAGGGACTTGTGTAAGGAAGTAGCAGGAGAGACAGAGTGCAGAATGGAAAAAGGTGAGAGCAAATGACGCAAGGGGAGTGGGGTAGGAATGGGATGTATTTAGGGAGGCAGCATTATGTTGCGCAAAAGATGCCTTTGGTATGAGAAAGTTGGGAGGTGGGATGAAGAAGTAAGAATGTTAGTGAAAGAGAAGAGAGAGGCACTTGGACGATTTTTGTAGGGAAACATTGCAAATGACTGGGAGATGCATAAAAGAAAGAGGCAAGAGGTAAAAAAAGGGCAAATTAAAGTTGGGGTGAGAGAGTGTTATTAGATTTTAGGGAGAATAAAAAGATATTTTGGAAGGAGGTAAATAAAGTGCTTAAGAAAAGAGAACAAATGGGAACATCGGTGAAAGGGGGGCAAATGGGGAGATAATAAGTAGTGGTGAAATGAGAGGGAGATGGATTGAGTATTTTGAAGGTTTGTTGAATGTGTTTGATGATAGTGGCAGATACAGGGTGTTTTGGCCTAGGTGGTGTGCGAAGTGAAAGGGTCAGGGAGAATGATTTGGTAAACAGATAAGAGGTAGTGAAAGCTTTGCGGAAGATGAAAGCCGGCGGGTTTGGATGGTACTGCTGTGGAATTTATTAAAAAGGGGGTGACCGTGTTGTTGACCGGTTAGTGAGGATATTCAGTGTATGTATGGTTCATGGTGAAGTGCCTGAGGATTGGCGGAGTGAATGCATGTTGCCACTGTACAAAGGCAAAGGAGATAAAAGTGAGTGTTCAAATTACAGAGGTAAAAGTTTGTTGAATATTCCTGTTAAATTATATGGGAGGGTATTGATCGAGAGTGTCAAAGCATGTACAGAGCATCAGATTGGGGAAAAGCAATGTGGTTTCTGAAGTGGTACAGGATGTGTGGATCAGGTGTTTGCTTTGAAGAATGTATGCGAGAAATACTTAGAAAAGCAGATGGATTTGGATGTAGCATTTATGGATCTGGAGAAGGCATATGACAGTTGATAGAGATACTCTGTGGGAGGTATTAAGATTATATGGTGTGGGAGGTAAGTTGCTAGAAGCAGTGAAAAGTCTTTATCGAGGATGTAAGGCATGTGTACGAGTAGGAAGAGAGGAGAGTGATTGGTTCCTAGTGAATGTCGGTTTGTGGGAGAGGTGCGAGAAGTCTCCATAGCTGTTGATTTGTTTATTGATGGGGTCGTTAGGGAGGTGAATGCAAGAGCTTTGGAGAGAGGGACAAGTATGCAGTCTGTTGTAGATGAGAGGGATTGGGAAGAGAGTCATTTATTAGTTAATGGTACAGCGCTGGTGGCCGATTCGGGTGAGAAACTGCATAAGTTGGTGACCGAGTTTGGTAATGTGTGCGAAAGAGGAAAGCTGAGTGAATGCTAATAAGGGGTAGGTTATTATGTTCAGTAGGGTTGAGGGACAAGCAGATTGGGAGGCAAGTTTGAATGGAGAAAACTGGAGGAAGCGAGATGTTTTAGATATCTGGGAGTGGATTTAGCAGCAGATGGAACCATGGAAGCGGAAGCGAGTCACAGGGTGGGGGAGGGGGCAAAGGTCCTGGGAGCTTTGAAGAATGTGTGGAAGGCGAGAACGTTACCTCAGAGCAAAAATGGGTATGTTTGAAGGAACACTGGTTCCAACACTTATATGATTGTGAGGCAGGGGTGATAGGTTGTGCGGAGGAGGGTGGATGTGTTGGATATGAGATGTTTGAGGACAATATGTGGTTAGGTGGTTTGATCGAGTAAGTAATGAATGGGTAAGAGATGTGTGGTAGAAAAAAAGTGTGGTCGAGAAAGCAGAAGAGGGTGTATTGAAATGGTTTGGTCACAGAGAATGAGCGAGGAAAGGTTGACAGAATGTGTGCGTCAGAGGTGGAGGGAACAAGAAGTGGGAGACCAAATTGGAGGTGGAAGGATGGAGTGCAAAAGATTTTGAGTGATCGGGGCCTGAACATACAGGAGGGTGAAAGGCGTACAAGGAATAGAGTGAATTGGAACGATTTGGTATACCGGGGTCGACGTGCTCTCACTCGATTGAACCAGGGCATGTGAAGCGTCTGAGGTAAACCATGGAAAGTTCTACGGGGTCTAGATGTGGATAGGGAGCTGTGGTTTCGGTGCATTACACATGACAGCTAGAGTCTGAGTGTGAACGAATGTGGCCTTTGTTGTCTTTTCCTAGCGCAACCTTGCGCGCGCGCGGAGGGGAGGGGGGTCTCATTTCATGTGTGGCGGGGAGACTGGATGAAGGCAGCATGTATGAATATGTCCATGTGTATATATGCATGTCTATGTATATGTATGTATGCGTTGAAATGTACAGGCATATATATGTGCGTGTGTGAGCGTTTATGAATATACATGTGTATGTGGGTTGGTTGGGCCATATTTCTCGTCTGGTGCTCTGTACATGACTTGACCCTCTCGATCATTACCCTCCCATATGATTTCACAGGAATCCTCAACAAACTTATACCTCTAATTTGAACACTCGCCTTTATCCCCTTTGTACAATGGAACTATACATGCATTCCACCAATCCTCAGGCACTTCACCATGAACCATACATACATTTAATATCCTCACCAACCAGTCAACAACAAAGTCATCGCCTTGTTTTGATAAAGTCCACAGCAATACCATCCAAACCCGCCGCCTTGCCGACTTTAACATAGTAAGTGGACCTTGAGGGTGTGCACCTAAGTATCATTACTTATCTTATCCACATGCCTATGTGCATGCGCGTGTGTATCTAATGGTGCAAGCTAGCGAGAGCTAGGTAAAAAATTTACGGCCTTTGTTTTCAAATATAGAATTAAACAAATAGTTTTTTCTGATTATAATGATTAACTGTTAACCCAAAGAACTATGCACTCTTTAATCGTTATGATTACTCTCAACCCTAGTTACTTGGAAAATGGCTTCTACTAAAAGAAAAAATCTGAAAGGGACAACGTGATGGAGGCAGTCTCGCAGTGGTTACAGGTCGTGCTCAGGAAATGTATGAGCAACAGGATAGAATTTATACAATGAGCAGTCATCCATGGCCGATTCAAAAGGAAATGAAACTGCAGGACAGCAAGAACTTAGACAGGTTGCAGACAGAACAACAAGGACTGTTGCCAGAGCAGCTTAAAGTGCTAAACAGCAAACAATTGTACACACAAGAAAGTGAGAGGGAACGGCCGCTGCTGGAGCAGCTCAAACTGCGAAACAGCGAACAATTAGGCAAGCTGCGAACAAAAGAGCAAAAACTGTGGCCAGAGCAGCTCAAACTGCAGAACAGAAACCAGTTAGATAAGTTCCCAACAGAACAGAGGAAAAAGGAAAAGTTTGCATTTGCTTACAATCCAGTCGAGGATTATGCATCTGATTATTCATTTTCAATTCCACGTTAGTTTGTTGCAGGTACTTCTTTGCTCTAAAATGGAAAGAAACTCTAGGATTCTGTTGCATCAGTGGCAAACTTCAACTGCTCCCTCTGGTTGATCGAACAGAGACTCTTACTACATTGTTGAAAGGAAACACTCCATATACAAGTCATTAACAAAGAATACTCGAAAATACACTTCTTGCTTCCAAATGACACCTTTTGGTACAACACGAGAGATGACAGAGCCCGGCTCATGCTGACTTTTCAAGTGTAAAGTCAGTTTTATCATCAGATTGACAGCCTGTAGCCACTATCCAATAAAGACCAAAATTTGTATAAATTTGCTTCATGAGTGACGGCCAAAATAGCAAAACAGCGTTGTAACAGTGCTATCTAAGCAAAACTGGGAATTATTTTCCATTTGCATGAAAATTCTACATCGAGAAACAACCACATTTAGAGCTTCAAGTGCGCCATGGAAAAGATGACCTTCGTACAACATTGTCATTCACGCAGACAAAACTCCAGATTGCGAGCGCGACTATCCATTCAGTGCACTCAACATCAAAAGTGGCTTTTATTCTGGATAGTGAATAGCATGGCAGTCAAGACACAGCACTGCAACTCAGGGGCAGCTCTCTCCAGAGGATGATTTTCCTTAATCGTGCGATAAATCAATGGCAGTGCGTCTGTAGTGTTGCCACAAAAAGTGTGATGAATCATACTGGTAGTATGTCTATAAACTTACCATCCACAGTGGGATGAACTATACTGGCAGTATGTCTGTAGTGTCACCATCCATAGTGTGATGAGACTTACTGATATCAAGTCTGTAGTGCTGCTATCCAAACAGTTCATGTCCATGGTATATTTAGTGTGCTGTTATCTACAGCGCGTTATGTCTCAGTTGATAGCTTTATCATGGAAAAGGGAAATATAAAGGCTATCGTTTTGAGTTACTGCTCGTCTTCATTTGGTCATTTCTTCGCGTCTTTCTCATTTTCTCTAAGATATTCTAGTTTCCATATACACTGTTCCCACAGCAATTGGCATGAAGGCTCAGCTGATTTGATTTGGAAAAAATTAAGAGAAATAACAGCGTATTTCCAATTTTTGTGTATTGGTTTGCGTTCAGACTCGGTTGTAGGATTTAATGGAATGGTGTGTCTGCATTGCGGGTTGTTGTGTATATCGCTATATCTGTACTGGGAAACCAAAATATTGCTCAATATTGTGTATTTTGTACGTTGTATTTCTATACTGAAGGGAAAATCTTTAATATCATCATCTTATCCTCTGTAATTGATTCTCATCTTCCCTTGAGTATTCTCTTAAATATTCCCTTCACCTCTCTCTCTCTATTTGTGGATCTGAGAAAGTAAACGATGAAATAATACTTCAGAGACATACTGAACTAATCTGAGGAGTAAGGTGACATCAGATACAGAATTATAATCGTTAACTTCTGGAACACATTATCTTTCTAGGTGGAAATGTTTTGTGTGTTTTACTGACGAAAACAGTGTGGGAAAGTACTACAAGTAGCTGTCGAGTTCATAACAACAGTATGAGCAGTCACGCAGTATCTTGCCGTCCTTAATGAGGACATTTTATGCATTCATAATTCCAGCTAATCTTTTCAGTCACTGAATACAATCTTCTATGTACACTGTCAGCTTATTTTCCAGGAAGGAATTGGACTTAGAATTGTGATGCCACATAGCAGAGGTGACGACTTTAGAATCTAGTGCAAAGTTTAATGAAACGTTTGTGTGCATGTGCGCTCTGGGAATCATTGTTCTCGATATATAGGCGGCAGATTACCTCTTCTGGCATCGCCGCCCGTGAAACTTACTCTGCTCATATAGCAGGGAAAAGTGTTCCAACTATAGAGAGACTCCTCCGGTAGCGATTGTTTGGAGTTCTCTATTGGGGATGGGGTCACTCATGTTACATTCCCTATAGTTATACCTACAGGCCATCCCCTTTACGGAGATGTTAGTGATTATGCCCGATTCCACAGGAGCAGGGGTCTCCCTTCGTGTGATATGCTATCGATTTAGATATATTTGTACGAGGCGCAAGGGGCTTATTTCCTCGCTGAAGAAATATATCGAAGTAACATGCATACCGTTTCAGAGGTTAGGGTATCTACTCATTGCGTTGATTTTCATATTCTCTTGTGCGGCAGAAATCACTCATTTGGTCTCCAATAGCACTGAGGAACGCCAGTCAACCACAGGAGAGGTGCCATCCGCCATCGACAATAATACAGATACCACAGAGGAAGGTATCTTCTCCATAGAATCCCAGTCCATGAAACAAAGAACACACACACGTCCGAAGACATGAGGGTATACTGAACATACGTACCATCACGATATTGTTTGTTCCTTAAACAATGACTTTCCATAGAAACACAAAATTGGTCCTTAGTAAGACAGATGAGATGTTTACTTTAAATTTCTGTAATAAAGGACTACATTTGTTATTTCGATTATCAGAGCAATGCTTAATATACCTTATCACACAATGTGGCAATTAGTGCTAAAGTTGGCACGAGTTGCCTTCTACCGATAAAATTTGTCAATATTCAATAACTTATATAATTCACCGTTATTACCCAAGGGTTGTGGTAGATACTGGATGACACACATCTTGTGTCGCAAAGGGAAAAGATTGATCTGGAGTTAATATCTTCTTTGAATATATGTATGTTCACATGTATTATTCACTTATCTTTAAAGAGAAATACTCAACAAATGTCAGCTTGACATGAAATATGACATCACTGCCAACATTTGTTATGGTGGGAGAGGGGCGCCGGGATCGTTCTGCTAGGGCAAGTGTCAGTACAGAAATATATCTGCAAAGATTTTTTATGCTGCAACGACTTTCAGGCATACAGGAGACAAGAAAAATGAAATCAAATTACAGGTTTGATATCATATCCCCTACTAAAAAATGTTAATATATATGTAGTGAGATGAGAGGGAGACCCCAAAATACAATCTACATAGACTTTGGGTAAACACCCTTCCCGGGATAGGCGAATGGGTAGAGACCACAGGAGCCCATTCCAGGCTAGGCGCACAGGGTAGAAGCCACAAAACTCCATCCAATGATAAGTGTACCGGGTGTACACCAAAGTAACCCATCTCAATCTAGACGTATTGGGTAGAAGCGACAAAAGATTAGGCTGGAAGCGTCGGATGGAAGCCACAGAAGCCCTCCTAGGATAGGCGTGCCGGGAAGAAGCCATAGAAGCTAATTTTAACTAGACGTACTGGACAGAAGCCACAGTAGCCCATCCCAGCCTAATCATGCCGGATTGAGGCGAAATTAGCCCATCCCAGGGATAGATGTCACAGAACACCGGATAGATGTCACAGAACACCATCTCGGGCTGGTATTCCCGGTTAGGTGTCACAGAAGCCCATCCCAGGCTCGATGAGTTGAGCAGATGCCACAGGAATCTATTCTATGCTAGACATACCAAAAAGAGGCCACAGGAGCCCGGATACAGGCTACAGGAACCAATTTCAAGCTAAGCATGCTAGGTAGAGGCCTTTTAAGCTCCTCCTAGGGCAGTCGTGATCTCAGGCAAAAAAAATGGACCAACAGATGCTTCACTAAGTCGGTCAAAAAAGAAAATTACGCAGGAGTCGTGGAGAGGCTGCGAGATCGATACGTAGCTCGTCCTGGCCAACTTTACCTTAAGTGAGCTTTATTGTTGTGGGAGTGGTTCGTCTCCCTGGGGTATCTCTCTAGCTGTTTCTCCTCCTCTTTCAAAAACATTTGTTGCTCTCCTTTTCGCTGCTACAATGCAACTGGTAATGTTCCTTTTTTCGTGCTGTTACGAGTGTTCCTGGAGCTAAAATAATGTTACTACCGTTATTCTTGTTTATATTTATGCCACTGTTTCTACTAAAACTCAGTACAAAAGATGCTGTTATAACTGCTACTTCTCTTCTTGCTCCTGATGTCGCTGCATCACCAAATGAATGCGGAACAAGATTCAGATAATTTTAGGAGAGAATGAATGAGGACAGGTTGACAAAGAAAATATGCATCAGAGGTGGAGGGGACAAAGAAGCGGGAAACCAAAATGGAGGTGGAAGGATGGAGCGAGATCTTGAGCCATCAGAGCCTGAATATGCACGAGGGTGAGAGGCGTGCAAAGAACAGTGAATTGGAACGATGTGGTATACCGGGATCGACGTGCGGTAAATTGACTGAACCAGGACATGTGAAACGTCTGGAGTAAGCCGAGGAATTGCCCTGGGGAGCCTGTATGTGGATAAGGAGCTGTGATTTCGGTGTATTACACATGACAGCTAAAGACAGTGTGGACTTTTTTGTCTGTTTTCCTAGCGCTACCTCGCTGAAGCAAGGGGTAACGATGCTGTTTCCTGTGGGGCAAGGTAGCGCCAGGAATGGATGAAGGCAAGTATGATTATGTACATGTGTATACATGTACATGTGCGTGTATTATATATATATATATATATATATATATATATATACATATATATATATATATATATATATATATATATATATATATATATATATATATATATATATATATATATATATATATATATATATATATATATATATATATATATATATATTGGAAAGGATCACAATTTTGCGCGTGATCAAGATATTACTACGAGTCCACGGGGAAAATGAAACACGTAAAGGGAACTTTTCGTGTTTCATTTTCCCCGTGGACTCATATATTATATATATATATATATATATATATATATATATATATATATATATATATATGGGAACTTCAGTGAAGGGCGCAAATGGGGAGGTGATAAGTAGTGGTGATGTGAGAAGGAGATGGAGTTAGGATTTTGAAGGTTTGTCGAATGTGTTTCATGATAGAGTGGCAGATATAGGGTGTTTTGGTCGAGGTGGTGTGCAAATTGAAAGGGTTAGGGAAAATGATTTGGTAAACAGAGAAGAGGTAGTAAAAGCTTTGCGGAAGATGAAAGCCGGCAAGGCAGCAGGTTTGGATGGTATTGCAGTGGAATTTATCAAAAAAGGGGGTGACTGTTTTATTGACTGGATGGTAAGGTTATTTAATGTATGTATGACTCATGGTGAGGTGCCTGAGGATAGGTGGAATGCGTGCATAGTGCCATTGTACAAAGGCAAAGGGGATAAGAGTGAGTGCTCAAATTACAGAGGTATAAGTTTGTTGAGTATTCCTGGTAAATTATATGGGAGGGTATTGATTGAGAGGGTGAAGGCATGTACAGAGCATCAGATTGGGGAAGAGCAGTGTGGTTTCAGAAGTGGTAGAGGATGTGTGGATCAGGTGTTTCCTTTGAAGAATGTATGCGTGAAATAGTTAGAAAAGTAAATGGATTTGGATGTAGCATTTATGGATCTGGAGAAGGCATATGATAGAGTTGATAGAGATGCTCTGTGGAAGGTTTTTTTTTTTTTTTTTTTTTTGGCTTTGTCGCTGTCTCCCGCGTTTGCGAGGTAGCGCAAGATAACAGACGAAAGAAATGGCCCAACCCCCCCCATACACATGTATATACATACGTCCACACACGCAAATATACATACCTACACAGCTTTCCATGGTTTACCCCAGACGCTTCACATGCCCCGATTCAATCCACTGACAGCACGTCAACCCCGGTATACCACATCGCTCCAATTCACTCTATTCCTTGCCCTCCTTTCACCCTCCTGCATGTTCAGGCCCCGATCACACAAAATCTTTTTCACTCCATCTTTCCACCTCCAATTTGGTCTCCCTCTTCTCCTCGTTCCCTCCACCTCCGACACATATATCCTCTTGGTCAATCTTTCCTCACTCATTCTCTCCATGTGCCCAAACCATTTCAAAACACCCTCTTCTGCTCTCTCAACCACGCTCTTTTTTTATTTCCACACATCTCTTACCCTTACGTTACTTACTCAATCAAAACACCTCACACCACACATTGTCCTCAAACATCTCATTTCCAGCACATCCATCCTCCTGCGCACAACTCTATCCATAGCCCACGCCTCGCAACCATACAACATTGTTGGAACTACTATTCCTTCAAACATACCCATTTTTGCTTTCCGGGATAATGTTCTCGACTTCCACACATTTTTCAAGGCTCCCAAAATTTTCGCCCCCTCCCCCACCCTATGATCCACTTCCGCTTCCATGGTTCCATCCGCTGACAGATCCACTCCCAGATATCTAAAACACTTCACTTCCTCCAGTTTTTCTCCATTCAAACTCACCTCCCAATTGACTTGACCCTCAACCCTACTGTACCTAATAACCTTGCTCTTATTCACATTTACTCTTAACTTTCTTCTTCCACACACTTTACCAAACTCCGTCACCAGCTTCTGCAGTTTCTCACATGAATCCGCCACCAGCGCTGTATCATCAGCGAACAACAACTGACTCACTTCCCAAGCTCTCTCATCCCCAACAGACTTCATACTTGCCCCTCTTTCCAAGACTCTTGCATTTACCTCCCTAACAACCCCATCCATAAACAAATTAAACAACCATGGAGACATCACATACCCCTGCCGCAAACCTACATTCACTGAGAACCAATCACTTTCCTCTCTTCCTACACGTACACATGCCTTACATCCTCGATAAAAACTTTTCACTGCTTCTAACAACTTACCTCCCACACCATATATTCTTAATACCTTCCACAGAGCATCTCTATCAACTCTATCATATGCCTTCTCCAGATCCATAAATGCTACATACAAATCCATTTGCTTTTCTAAGTATTTCTCACATACATTCTTCAAAGCAAACACCTGATCCACACAACCTCTACCACTTCTGAAACCACACTGCTCTTCCCCAATCTGATGCTCTGTACATGCCTTCACCCTCTCAATCAATACCCTCCCATATAATTTACCAGGAATACTCAACAAACTTATACCTCTGTAATTTGAGCACTCACTCTTATCCCCTTTGCCTTTGTACAATGGCACTATGCACGCATTCCGCCAATCCTCAGGCACCTCACCATGAGTCATACATACATTAAATAACCTTACCAACCAGTCAACAATACAGTGACCCCCTTTTTTAATAGATTCCACTGCAATACCATCCAAACCTCCATGGCTTAATTTATTTGTGGATGGGTTGTTAGGGAGGTGAATGAAAGAGTTTTGGAAAGGGGGAGGGGGGGCAAGTGTGCAGTCTGTTGGGGATGAGAGAGCTTGGGAAGCGAGTCAGTCGTTTGCTGATGATACAGCGCTGGTGGCTTATTCATGTGAGAAACTGCATAAGCTGGTGACTGAGTTTGGTAATGTGTGTGAAAGAAGAAAGCCGAGAGTAAATGTGAACAAGTGCAAGGTTATTAGGTACAGTAGGGTTGAGGGTCAAGTCAATTGGGAGGAAAGTTTGAATGGAGAAAAACTGGAGGAAGTGAAGCGTTCTAGATATCCGGGAGTGGGTTTGGCATCGGATGGAACCATGGAAGTGAATCATAGGGTGGGGGAGGGGGCGGAAATTCTGGGAGCATTGAAGAATGTGTGGAAGTCGAGAACATTATCTCTGAAAGCAAAAATGGGTATATTTGAAGGAATAGTGGTTCCAACAATGTTATATGGTTGAGAGGCGTGGGCTATGGATAGAGTTGTGCGGAGGAGGGTTGATGTGCTGGAAATGAAATCCTTGGACAATGTGTGGTGTGAGGTGGTTTGATTGAGTAAGTAATAATAGGGTCAGACATGTGTGGTAATAAAAAGAGTGTGGTTGAGAGAGCAGAGGAGGGCGTTTTGAAATGGTTTGGTCACATGGAGAGAATGAGAGGAAAGATTGACAAAGATGATATACGTGTCGGAGGTGGAGGGAACGAGAAGTGGGAGACCAAATTGGGGTGGAAAGATGGAGTGAAAAAGATTTTGAGTGATCGGGGCCTGAACATGCAGGAGGGTCGTGTAAGGAATAGAGTGAATTGGAACGATGTGGTATACCAGGGTCGACTTGCTGTCATTGGATTGAACCAAGGCATGTGAAAGCATCTGGGGTAAAACCCTGGAAATTCTTTGGGGGCCCGGATGTGGAAATGGAGCTGTGGTTTTTGGGGGCATTATTACATGACATGAGACGAGCGTGAACGAAATTTGGGCCCTTTTTTGTCTTTTCCTACGCTACCTCGCAAACAAAGAGGGGGGGGGGGGTTTTTATTTCATGTGTTGGGGGAGGGGCATGGGGAAAAAATTAAGACAGACATTTTGAAAATTAAAGTACATTTGTATATATGTATTTTTCTGTAAATACGTCGAGATGTATAGGATTTTTAAACCAATCCCACTCCCTATTAGTCGCCTTCTACGACACGCAGAAAATATTTGGGAAGTATTCTTTCTGCCCTATCTCCCTATGTATCAATATAATATTTGATCTTCCTCTGGTAGCGAGGTAGAGCCATGAAGAGACGAAGAAAGGCCACATCCGCTCATATCCTTTTTCTAGCTGTCTTGTGGAAGTACGAAAAACCATACCTCCCAATACACAACCAGGCTCCAGAGTCTTTTTCATGGTTCACCCAGGCCACTGCACATTCTCGACATACAAACCATCCCATAATGCGAATCATGTAAAGCATCCCATCACAAATCTCATACCATACAATCCAACTCATTATACGAGCTACTACAACATGTAATACATCCCATCGCACAAACTATACGAAGCAGCCTCACTAAACCATCTCGATATCACACTAAAATATGATTCTTCCTATGTCATCATATACATGTGATTTCATTATGGCAACTAAAGAGCTGTGTGTATTAGCAACGTGTAGTTTGCTAAGGTAAGGAGAAATATTTTCTTATCCATCTTGGTGATTAAACTGAAAAGATATTATATCAGAAAAATGGACTATAAGAGGAAAACTAAACTGACAATGTTTTAATTTTTTTCGTGGGCACCAAGAATTTTATCGGGCGATAAAGGGCTAGGTAATTAAGGCAGAGTGTTTCATGGTGCCCGCAGAGCTCATTACCAACGGTTCACGAAGATCGTATTAATTCCTTTCTGCTTACCAACCCAACACCACCTCCTTAGTGGCCCTGTGTCGAAATGTGTGCGTTTGAAGGGGAGGAATGGACCACTCATCCCCCGGGAGGTGTGGATGTCAGGGTTGGCTATTTACCCCTGATAGTGTGGAGTCAGGGTCGACTAGTCACCTCGGTGGTGTGAATGCCATGGTTAACAGTCATCCCAGGTAATACGGACGTTAGAGTCGACCAGTCACATCCGTAGCGTGCAATGTCACAAGACTGATCAATCACCCCCTGATAGTGTGGATATCCGAGTTGACAGTTACCTACAGTATTGTGGAGGTAAGGGCATGACCAGTCATGTACAGTAATATCAATATTAGGTGATCGACCAGTTACCCAAGGGAGAAAAGTACACTGACAATTGAACCACGTAACCGTATGCCGCACGGTACGACCGGGTTTCGAGTCATCGGCGCCGAGGGGTAAATGATACTATACTCCATGTGTTCAGTACATGTTAAAGCTATGTAAACTTTATCGTAATGTTGGAGGACTGATTTTCATTAAAGTTACAGCATGAGCGGGATCAGGCTTTTCCTAGTGCACCAAGTCACGAGATGTGATAGGGATCTCATGGACCATTGGTTGTCTGAGATGGAAAGGTTGTCGCCTCGCAGTCGCGTTCCAATCTGTTGCGCGGCAAGACAACGTTTAGAAATCTCGGCGCCCACGGGTAAATAGTTATCTTCTCTTATGTGTCCAGTAATTATATATATATATATATTATATATATATATATAATATATATATATATATAGATTGGGGAAGAGCAGTGCGGTTTCAGAAGTGGTAGAGGATGTGTGGATCAGGTGTTTGCTTTGAAGAATGTATGTGAGAAATACTTAGAAAAGCAAATGGATTTGTATGTTGCATTTATGGATCTGGAGAAGGCATATGATAGAGTTGATAGAGATGCTCTGTGGAAGGTATTAAGAAGATATGTGTGGGAGGCAAGTTGTTAGAAGCAGTGAAAAGTTTTTATCGAGGATGTAAGGCATGTGTACGTGTAGGAAGAGAGGAAAGTGATTGGTTCTCAGTGAATGTAGGTTTGCGGCAGGGGTGTGTGATGTCTCCATGGTTGTTTAATTTGTTTATGGATGGGGTTGTAAGGGAGGTAAATGCAAGAGTCCTGGAAAGAGGGGCAAGTATGAAGTCTGTTGGGGATGAGAGAGCTTGGGAAGTGAGTCAGTTGTTGTTCGCTGATGATACAGCGCTGGTGGCTGATTCATGTGAGAAACTGCAGAAGCTGGTGACTGAGTTTGGTAAAGTGTGTGGAAGAAGAAAGTTGAGAGTAAATGTGAATAAGAGCAAGGTTATTAGGTACAGTAGGGGTGAGGGTCAAGTCAATTGGGAGGTGAGTTTGAATGGAGAAAAACTGGAGGAAGTGAAGTGTTTTAGATATCTGGGAGTGGATCTGTCAGCGGATGGAACCATGGAAGCGAATCATAGGGTGGGGGAGGGGGCGGAAATTCTGGGAGCATTGAAGAATGTGTGGAAGTCGAGAACATTATCTCTGAAAGCAAAAATGGGTATATTTGAAGGAATAGTGGTTCCAACAATGTTATATGGTTGAGAGGCGTGGGCTATGGATAGAGTTGTGCGGAGGAGGGTTGATGTGCTGGAAATGAAATCCTTGGACAATGTGTGGTGTGAGGTGGTTTGATTGAGTAAGTAATAATAGGGTCAGACATGTGTGGTAATAAAAAGAGTGTGGTTGAGAGAGCAGAGGAGGGCGTTTTGAAATGGTTTGGTCACATGGAGAGAATGAGAGGAAAGATTGACAAAGATGATATACGTGTCGGAGGTGGAGGGAACGAGAAGTGGGAGACCAAATTGGAGGTGGAAAGATGGAGTGAAAAAGATTTTGAGTGATCGGGGCCTGAACATGCAGGAGGGTCGTGTAAGGAATAGAGTGAATTGGAACGATGTGGTATACCAGGGTCGACTTGCTGTCATTGGATTGAACCAAGGCATGTGAAAGCATCTGGGGTAAACCATGGAAAGTTCTGTGGGGCCTGGATGTGGAAATGGAGCTGTGGTTTCGGTGCATTATTACATGACAGCTAGAGACTGAGCGTGAACGAATGTGGCCTTTGTTGTCTTTTCCTAGCGCTACCTCGCACACATGAGGGGGGAGGGGGTTGTTATTTCATGTGTGGCGAGGTGGCGATGGGAATGAATGAAGACAGACAGTATGAATTATGTACATGTGTATATATGTATTTGTCTGTATATACGTCGAGATGTATAGGTATGTATACATGCTTGTGTGGACATGTATGTATATACATGTGTATGTGGGTGGGTTGGGCCATTCTTTCGTCTGTTTCCTTGCGCTGCCATACCATACTAATAGGTATAGATAGATAAGATAAACACTTTTGTACATATGCGTCATTTCCCGCATTACCGAGGTAGCGTCAAGAGCAGATGACAGCCTTAAAAGGGGAAATCTTCACTTGGCTCGTATCTCTGTTCCTTTGGAAAAGTAAATCAGGCCCCCAATCCCACTCCCTATTAGTCGCCTTCTACGACACGCAGAAAATATTTGGGAAGTATTCTTTCTGCCCTATCTCCCTATGTATCAATATAATATTTGATCTTCCTCGGTAGCGAGGTAGAGCCATGAAGAGACGAAGAAAGGCCACATCCGCTCATATCCTTTTTCTAGCTGTCTTGTGGAATGTACCGAAACCATACCTCCCAATACACAACCAGGCTCCAGAGTCTTTTTCATGGTTCACCCAGGCCACTGCACATTCTCGACATACAAACCATCCCATAATGCGAATCATGTAAAGCATCCCATCACAAATCTCATACCATACAATCCAACTCATTATACGAGCTACTACAACATGTAATACATCCCATCGCACAAACTATACGAAGCAGCCTCACTAAACCATCTCGATATCACACTAAAATATGATTCTTCCTATGTCATCATATACATGTGATTTCATTATGGCAACTAAAGAGCTGTGTGTATTAGCAACGTGTAGTTTGCTAAGGTAAGGAAAAATATTTTCTTATCCATCTTGGTGATTAAACTGAAAAGATATTATATCAGAAAAATGGACTATAAGAGGAAAACTAAACTGACAATGTTTTAATTTTTTTCGTGGGCACCAAGAATTTTATCGGGCGATAAAGGGCTAGGTAATTAAGGGAGAGTGTTTCATGGTGCCCGCAGAGCTCATTACCAACGGTTCACGAAGATCGTATTAATTCCTTTCTGCTTACCAACCCAACACCACCTCCTTAGTGGCCCTGTGTCGAAATGTGTGCGTTTGAAGGGGAGGAATGGACCACTCATCCCCCGGGAGGTGTGGATGTCAGGGTTGGCTATTTACCCCTGATAGTGTGGACGTCAGGGTCGACTAGTCACCTCGGTGGTGTGAATGCCATGGTTAACCAGTCATCCCAGGTAATACGGACGTTAGAGTCGACCAGTCACATCCGGTAGCGTGCATGTCACAAGACTGATCAATCACCCCTGATAGTGTGGATATCCGAGTTGACCAGTTACCTACAGTATTGTGGAGGTAAGGGCATGAACCAGTCATGTACAGTAATATCAATATTAGGTGATCGACCAGTTACCCAAGGGAGAAAAGTACACTGACAATTGAACCACGTACCGGTATGCCGCACGGTACGACCGGGTTTCGAGTCATCGGCGCCGAGGGGTAAATGATAATCATATACTCCATGTGTTCAGTACATGTTAAAGCTATGTAAACTTTATCGTAATGTTGGAGGACTGATTTCATTAAAGTTACAGCATGAGCGGGATCAGGCTTTTCCTAGTGCACCAAGTCACGAGATGTGATAGGGATCTCATGGACCATTGGTTGGTCTGAGATGGAAAGGTTGTCGCCTCGCAGTCGCGTTCCAATCTGTTGCGCGGCAAGACAACGTTTAGAAATCTCGGCGCCCACGGGTAAATAGTTATCTTCTCTTATGTGTCCAGTAATTATATATATATATATATATATATTTATATATATATATATATAGATTGGGGAAGAGCAGTGCGGTTTCAGAAGTGGTAGAGGATGTGTGGATCAGGTGTTTGCTTTGAAGAATGTATGTGAGAAATACTTAGAAAAGCAAATGGATTTGTATGTAGCATTTATGGATCTGGAGAAGGCATATGATAGAGTTGATAGAGATGCTCTGTGGAAGGTATTAAGAAGATATGGTGTGGGAGGCAAGTTGTTAGAAGCAGTGAAAAGTTTTTATCGAGGATGTAAGGCATGTGTACGTGTAGGAAGAGAGGAAAGTGATTGGTTCTCAGTGAATGTAGGTTTGCGGCAGGGGTGTGTGATGTCTCCATGGTTGTTTAATTTGTTTATGGATGGGGTTGTAAGGGAGGTAAATGCAAGAGTCCTGGAAAGAGGGGCAAGTATGAAGTCTGTTGGGGATGAGAGAGCTTGGGAAGTGAGTCAGTTGTTGTTCGCTGATGATACAGCGCTGGTGGCTGATTCATGTGAGAAACTGCAGAAGCTGGTGACTGAGTTTGGTAAAGTGTGTGGAAGAAGAAAGTTGAGAGTAAATGTGAATAAGAGCAAGGTTATTAGGTACAGTAGGGGTGAGGGTCAAGTCAATTGGGAGGTGAGTTTGAATGGAGAAAAACTGGAGGAAGTGAAGTGTTTTAGATATCTGGGAGTGGATCTGTCAGCGGATGGAACCATGGAAGCGGAAGTGGATCATAGGGTGGGGGAGGGGGCGAAAATTTTGGGAGCCTTGAAAAATGTGTGGAAGTCGAGAACATTATCTCGGAAAGCAAAAATGGGTATGTTTGAGGGAATAGTGGTTCCAACAATGTTGTATGGTTGCGAGGCGTGGGCTATGGATAGAGTTGTGCGCAGGAGGATGGATGTGCTGGAAATGAGATGTTTGAGGACAATGTGTGGTGTGAGGTGGTTTGATCGAGTAAGTAACGTAAGGGTAAGAGAGATGTGTGGAAATAAAAAGAGCGTGGTTGAGAGAGCAGAAGAGGGTGTTTTGAAATGGTTTGGGCACATGGAGAGAATGAGTGAGGAGAGATTGACCAAGAGGATATATGTGTCGGAGGTGGAGGGAACGAGGAGAAGAGGGAGACCAAATTGGAGGTGGAAAGATGGAGTGAAAAAGATTTTGTGTGATCGGGGCCTGAACATGCAGGAGGGTGAAAGGAGGGCAAGAAATAGAGTGAATTGGAGTCATGTGGTATACAGGGGTTGACGTGCTGTCAGTGGATTGAAGCAAGGCATGTGAAGCGTCTGGGGTAAACCATGGAAAGCTGTGTAGGTATGTATATTTGCGTGTGTGGACGTGTGTATGTACATGTGTATGGGGGGGGGGTTGGGCCATTTCTTTCGTCTGTTTCCTTGCGCTACCTCGCAAACGCGGGAGACAGCGACAAAGTATAAAAAAAAAAAAAAAAAAAAAAAAAATATATAACAAATCTTCAACATCCAGGATCGAACCCGGGACCCCTGTGTGGCAGGCGGGAGCACTACCGCTAGGCTATGATTACCCCCTAATAAGGGAAATGACTGTTCGAATACTATGTAATCGAATACCCTTCGTCTCGTTAGTGATCAACGGGGTCTCCACTTGTCATTTTCAATCAGGCTTCCCATCGCACTTCAGGAGGAGTTCATACAATTTTATTTACATGTAATTTTTCTATACATGTGGCACGATATTTCGTGGAGACAATCCACCTCATCAGGTGCCAGTATTTAAAGTTATTTAGATCCCAATATCACGCTTGATTCCCGCCGTCCAACACCAATCTCTCTAAGCCAAGCACTGTCTGCTTTGTGTGGTCGTGACCCTTATAAGTGCGAGTGATTAGGGGGGAGGGTTTAGGTGGCGGGGATTGACCTTGGTAGCTGGGTGTGTCTTCAACTAGGTTTTTTGTTTTTGTTTTATCAATTCTCTAAATGATTTGGTTAATGCTAGGATGGGCTTTAAAATTGCCTGGGGACAAAATAAAAGTTCTTAGTAATTATGACATTTAATGACGTTACGTGTTGCATAATCAGCAGAGAGGTATGGAATAACGGGATTTTCAAGATCTAAGGGTGATCATTTTCATGAATATGTTTAATGATTGAATTTTTGTGGTCATCCTTCCGTATTGAATGTCGGTGCCAATAACACCTCTCCGTTACAGTTTTACTAGTCTGGCCAACAAAGGTATATTTACATGCCTTGCATTTGACGACGTAAACACCTCTAATTGTCGCATGACATGACCTTGATAAAGAGTAGATATGTTTTAGATTTCAGAAAAAAAATGTCGAAGTTACTTTAGAGCCTCCATGTTACCTGAAGTTTACGGCAGACTCCGTCGAATACTCACCTGTTCCTACCTTTTATCAAAAATATATTTTTGATATCCTGAGTCAGGTTTGTGAAAAACTATCATGTACTTTCGATTTTACCTCAACTATTCAAATAAAGACATTTCAGTATAAGAAATTATCTCGGTCAAGATAAACATTATTTCAGATGAAATTTTTAACATCCATGAAATGATATCAGATTGGCTGGGAAGATAAAGTTACATGTGACATCTTTGAAACGAATTGTAACGTGTGAATGACAAACTTTCATGCTATCAAAATGAAATTGTGAGGTGTCATGCTGGTAAACTTGAACAATGTTACACTGGTGGCCACGAGTTGATGCCACAGTGGTAGCCATGAAAGATGTCACGCTTGTAAATTTCTGCGAGGTCACGCTGGTAGCCTTCAAAGATGTTACACTGGTACCTTAGAGAGGTGTCCACTTTCACAGAATGGATGCAAGTCATTGCGTTTGTCCAACAAGAATGGGTTGGCATTGTGACATAGTATGGCAAGTGATCATTACTCTGTATATGAAAAGTTGCCATCTCCTGTCTCCCAACCCCGTCCTTTCTACAGTAGTTCCAACTGGCGGCATTGTTGACCTTCCCGGACCTAGATATTGGCACAGCTGCGGGACGGGAGGCGCAAACAATAATATTCCATAGATGGATCTGAATATTGCGCTGCCTCTGTTTGTTGACGGTGGAGAGTAGGGGGTAGGCACTGGGGCCGTTGGTGCGTTAGTAGATGGGAGAAAGAATGAAAGGATAGACAAACAATAGGAATGGAACAAATGGACAAAAGGATATAAAAGAATCGACTAAGAGAAGAGGTTACACGAGTTCAAAAGTGAGGGAGAAGAAGAGGGAGCAGAGAAGGAAGCGAGGCAAGGAGAGAACATGAAAATCATCTTATGATAGCAACGGAGAGCGTCGCCTTATGAAATTAAACAGACTGCTGTCATTACGTGGTATAGAATGCACTTCAGTGTGTTAGTATTAGGTGAAGCGGTGATACATTATAGAAAAGATTTCATGAAGTAATGGGAAAGAGGGAACCCAGCTTAGAATAAGGGGAGATGAGTGAGTTGGAGGAATTCAGAGTGTGAATTTAGTTGAACGCATTCAATCTTAATCAAAATCATATGCGAGAAGTTATAGGAAGTTGGGAAAACATGTGATAAGCGAGAGAATCTAGGGACCAGAGTCAGACAATCTTGTGTGGGTAAGATTATAGAGAAAAGGAAAAATTAGAAAAAAGGACGATGAAAATTGCAGAATTGGAAAATTATCACGAGAAATATTCAGAAAAATGATTACCGAGACAGTTAATGCAATCTCAGGAAGAGCAAGAATTTTTACAGTACGCGGGGAATTATTACTGCTTGGAACATAGAGATAGGGAATAGTAGCAAATATATGAAAGCAAGCAATGGACGACCAAGAAAAATTGTGGAATATGTAGCAATAAACAGTGGTAAGGTTAGTGAAATGGACGTGCCGAGCGAGATTAGGATTTGAAATATTAAATGGCCATAAAGAAATGGCGAACAGCGGGGGACTCTATCGTCTGTCCAGAGAGAGATGCGAGGGAGGAGCGTTTATTGTTATGGGGAACAGTAAGAAAAATAGCAGGATATTTGGTCGGGAGGGGACCTGGAAAAATTGTAAAAAATTTTCTGGTGATAATGTTTCCACAACCAATAGTATGGAGCACCCATGACTGGTGAGCAGTACCATAAATGCCATAGAAATCCATTTGTTTTTCTAGGTATTTCTCATATTCTTCAAAGCAAACATCTGATCCACACATCCTCTACCACTTCTGGAACCACACTGCTCTTCCCCAATCTGATGCTCTGTACATGCCTTTACCCTCTCGATCAATACCCTACCAAATAATTTCCCAGGAATACTTAAACTTATACCTCTGAAATTTAAACACTCACCTTTATCCCCTTTGCCTTTGTACAATGGAACCATGCATGCATTCCATCAATCCTCAGGCACTTCACCACGAACCATACATACAATGAATATCCTCACCAACCAGTCAACAACAGTCACCCCTTTTTGATAAATTCCACTGCAATACCATCCAAACCCGTCGAATTTGCCGGCTATCATCTTCCGCAAAGCATTCATCACCTATTCTCTGTTTACCAAACCAATATATATATATATATATATATATATATATATATATATATATATATCATATTTAGATGAAAGCCGGCAAGGTAGCGGGTTTGGATGGTATTGCAGTGGAATTCATTAAAAAAGGGGTTGGTAAGGTTATTTAATGTATGTATGAATCATGGTGAGGTGCCCGAGGACTGTCGGAATCCTTACACAGTGCGATTGTACAAAGGCAAAGAGGATAAGAGAGTGCTCAAATTACAGAGGTATTAGTTTGTCTAGTATTCCTGGGAAATTATATGGGATGGTATTGATTGAGAGGGTGAAGGCATGTACAGAGCATCAGACTGGGGAAGAGCAGTGTGGTTTCAGAAGTGGTAGAGGATGTGTGGATCAGGTGTTTGCTTTGAAAAATGTATGCTAGAAATACTTGGGAAAGCAAATGGATTTATATGTAGCATTTGTGGATCTGGAGAAGGCACATGATAGAGTTGATAGAGATGCTCTGTGAAAGGTATAAAGAAAATATGGTGTGGGCGGTAAGTTGTTAGAAGCAGTGAAAAGTTTTTATTGAGGATTTAAGGCATGTGTACGTGTAGGAAGAGAGGAAAGTGATTGGTTCTCAGTGAATGTGGTTTGCGGCAAGGGTGCGTGATGTCTCCATGGTTGTTGAATTTGTTTATGGATGGGGTTGTTAGAGAGGTGAATGCAAGAGTTTTGCAGAGAGCGGCAAGTATGCAATCTGTTGTGGATGAGAGATCTTGGGAAGTGAAGTCAGTTGTTCGCTGATGATATAGCGCTGATGGCTGATCCGGGTGAGAAACTGCAGAGGCTGGTAACAGTTTGGTAAATTGTGTGAAAGAAGAAAGCCGAGAGTAAATATGAATAAGAGCAAGGTTATTAGGTACAGTAGGGTTGAGGGACAAGTCAACTGGGAGGTAAGTTTGAATGGAGAAAAACTGGAAGAAGTGAAGTGTTTTAGATTTGGTGAATTTGGCAGCGGATGGAACCATGGAAGGGGAAGTGAATCATAGGGTGGGGGAGGTCTGGGAGCGTTGAAAAATGTGTGACAGTCGAGAACGTTATCTTGGAAAGCAAAAATGGGTATGTTTGAAGGAATAGTGGTTCCAACAATGTTATATAGTTGCGAAGCGTGGGCTATAGATAAGAGTTGTGCGGATGTGCTGGAAATGAGACGTTTGAGGTCAATGTGTGGTGTGAGGTGGTTTGATCGAGTAAGTAATAATAGGGTAAGAGAGATTTGTGGTAATAAAAAGTGTGGTTGAGAGAGCAGAAGAGGGTGTTTAGAAATGGTTTGGTCACAGAGAGAATGAGTGAGGAAAGATTGACAGAGGATGCGTGTGTCAGAGGTGGAGGGAACGAGGAGAAGTGGGAAACCAAATTGGAGGTGGGAAGATGGAGTGAAAAAGACAGTGATTGGGGCCTGAATATGCAGAAGGGTGAAAAGACTTGCAAGAATTAGTGAATTGGAACGATGCGGTATACCGGGGTCTACGTGCTGTCAATGGATTGAACCAGGGCATGTGAAGCGTGTGTGGTAAGCCATGGAAAGTTTTGTGGGGGCCTGGACGTGGAAAGGGAACTGTGGTTTCGGTGCGTTATACATGACAGCTAGAGATTAAGTGTGAACGAATGTGGACTTTGTTGTCTTTTCCTAGCGCCACCTCGCGCACATGCGGGGGAGGGTGTTGTCATTTCATGTGTGGCGGGGTGGCGACGAGAGTGAATAAGGGCAGACAGTATGAATTATGTACACGTATATATGTACATGTCTGTATATATATGTATACGTTGAGATGTACAGGTATGTATGTGCTGTGTGTGGACGTGCATGTATATACACGTGTATGTGGGTGGGTTGGGCCATTCTTTCGTCTGTTTCCTTGCGCTACCTTGCTAACGGGGGAGACAGCGACAAAGTATTATAAATTATATAATATATATATATATATATATATATATATATATATATGTACATTGTGTGTATGTGCGATTCAAAAAAATGTGATAACACACCGGTATAAGTAACAGGAACGTCTCAAAAAAAAAAAAAAAAAAAAAAAAAAAAAAAAAAAAAAAAACGCGAAATAGATCAGCCGGTATATTCCGGTCCAGAGTTTAGAACCCTCTTCAGCCAACTGAAATGAACACAGACAGACAAGGCCTAAAGTCAAGTCATGACCAGCCACGAGGATTGAGGAACAAGTGGTGGACCCAAACTCCTGACCCATACACTGATCTGAGAAAAGGTTGAAAGTAGGGGTAGAGCTAATGAAAACAGATTCAACTATCTTTCTGCTAAACGTACTATGAAACTTGTATAACAAGGAAGAGTTGTCCCAGTCAATAGCTTTATCCTCATTTAAATGTTTTGAAATAGAATTTTCATGGCCTTACCAAACAGCACGTTTATGTTCAGTTATTCTAGTGCTTTGACTTCGGTTTGACCAATATATATATACAATTATATTCTTTACAGGTTACCTTATAAAACCCAGATTTATCATCTAAGGACAAGGGAAGCTTTGATGGCATGTGCAAGAGATGCATGTGGCATGAGAAATTTGGGAGGTGGTTAGGTCGGAAAGGGTAGTGAGTGGTCGGATGAAAAAGTTGTTGTTAGTGAAAGAAAAAGTGAAGCGTTTGGAGAGTACTTACAAGGAAGGAGTCCAAATGACTGGGAGGTGTACAAGTGAAAGCGGCAGGAGGTCAAGAAGAAGGTGCTAGGGTTGAAAAAAGGGCAAATGAGATTTGGGGTGAGTATCATTTAACTTCAGGGAGGATAAAAAGATGTTTTAGAAGGAGGCAGATAACGTGCGTAAGGCAAGAAAACATATGGGAACATCTGTGAAGGGGGCAAGCAGTAACAGGTAGTGATGAAGTAAGAAGGATATGGAGTTAGTATTTTGAAGGTTTGTTTGATGATTGAGTGGCAGATATAGGGTGTTTTGGTCGGGGTGGTGTGCGAAGGGAGATTGTCAGGGAGAGTGGTTTGGTGAGAAGAGAAGAGGTGGTGAAAGCCTTGCGGAAGATAAAATCCGGCAAGGCGGCGGGTTTGGGTGATATTGCAGTTGAATGTATTAAGAACGGGAGTGACTGTTGTTGATTGGTTGGTAAGGATATTCAGTGTCTGTATGGATCATGATGAAGTGCCTGAGGACTGGCGGAATGCATGTAAAGTGTCATTTTATAAAGGCAAAGGAGATAAAGGTGAGTGTTCAAACCTCAGAGGAATAAGTTTGCTGAATATGTCTGAAAAATTGTATGGCAGAGTATTGAGTGAGAGGGTGAATGCATGTTCAGAGCATCAGACTGGGAAATAACAGTGTGGTTTCAGAAGTGGTAGAGGATGTGTGGATCCTGTGTTTGCTTGAAAAATGTGTGCGAGAAATTGTTTTATGTATTTGTATGTAGCATTTATTGATAGAGAAGACATATGATAAGGTTAATAGATATGCTTTGTGGAAAGTCTTAAGAGTATATGGTGCGGTAGGTATGCTGCTAGAAGCAGTGAGAAGTTTTTATAAAGGGAGTAAGACATGTGTACAAGTAGGAAGAGAGGAGAGTGATTGGTTCCCAGTGAAGGCCGATGTGCATCAGGGTGGGTCATGTCCCCTTGGTTTTTATTTGTTTATAGATAGGGCGGTCAGGGAGGTAAATGCAAGAATTTTGGAGAGAGGGGAAAGTATGCAGTCTGTTGGTGATATAAGTGCCTGGGACGCGAGTCTGATGATGTTCGCCGATGATACAGCACTGGATGCTAATTCGAGTGCGAGACTGCAGAAATTTGTGATCGAGTTTGGAAAAGTGTGTGAAAGGAGAAAGTTAAGAGTAAATGTGAATAAGGACAAGGTTACTAGCTCAGCAGGATTGAGGGACAAGCTAGTTGGGATACAAGTTTGAATGGGGAAAAAATAGAAAAAGTGATGTTATAGGCATATGGGAGTCGACCTAGCAGCGAATGGAACCATAGAAGTGGAAGAGAGTCATTGGTTGAGGGAGAGGAAGAAGTTTCTGGGAGCTATGAAAAATGTGTGGAAATCTCTATGCCACATGTAACGTCATTGAATCTGTCTTAACTGCTAATACTAAGAACTTTAATTTATTCCCAGGCAATTCTAAAGCCCATCCTAGCATTAACCAAATCATTATGAGAGAATTGACAAAACACGAAAAAAAAGTTGTTCAAGACATACCCAGCTACCTAAGTCAACCCGCGCCAGCTGACCCCTTTAATCACTCTCCCTTACAAGGGTTACGACCAGACAAAGACAGTTCTTAGCCTAGAGTTATTGGTGTTGGACGGCGGGAATCAAGTGTGATGTTGGGATTCAAATAATCATGTTAAGCACTGGCACCTTGATGAAGTGGATTGTCTCCACATAGATGGAAAACTTACATGTTAGATAAAATTGCATGAATCATTGAGGCGCGATTTCACCATGCGATCATTATGGACAAGTGTGATTATCATATCTACCATATATATATATATATATATATATATATATATATATAGTATATATATATATATATATATATATATATATATATATATATATACCATATATATATATGCTCTGTGGAAGGTATTAAGAATATATGGTGTGGGAGGAAAGTTGTTAGAAGCAGTGAAGTTTTTATCGAGGATGTAAGGCATGTGTACGTGTAGGAAGAGAGGAAAGTGATTGGTTCTCAGTGAATGTAGGTTTGCGGCAGGGGTGTGTGATGTCTCCATGGTTGTTTAATTTGTTTATGGATGGGGTTGTTAGGGAGGTAAATGCAAGAGTTTTGGAAAGAGGGGCGAGTATGAAGTCTGTTGGGGATGAGAGAGCTTGGGAAGTGAGTCAGTTGTTGTTCGCTGATGATACAGCGCTGGTGGCTGATTCATGTGAGAAACTGCAGAAGCTGGTGACTGAGTTTGGTAAAGTGTGTGGAAGAAGAAAGTTAAGAGTAAATGTGAATAAGAGCAAGGTTATTAGGTACAGTAGGGTTGAGGGTCAAGTCAATTGGGAGGTGAGTTTGAATGGAGAAAAACTGGAGGAAGTGAAGTGTTTTAGATATCTGGGAGTGGATCTGGCAGCGGATGGAACCATGGAAGCGGATCATAGGGTGGGGGAGGGAGCGAAAGTTCTGGGAGCGTTGAAGAATGTGTGGAAGTCGAGAACATTATCTCGGAAAGCAAAAATGGGTATGTTTGAAGGAATAGTGGTTCCAACAATGTTGTATGGTTGCGAGGCGTGGGCTATGGATAGAGTTGTGCGCAGGAGGATGGATGTGCTGGAAATGAGATGTTTGAGGACATTGTGTGAGGTGGTTTGATCGAGTGAGTAACGTAAGGGTAAGAGAGATGTGTGGAAATAAAAAGAGCGTGGTTGAGAGAACAGAAGAGGGTGTTTTGAAGTGGTTTGGGCACATGGAGAGAATGAGTGAGGAAAGATTGACCAAGAGGATATATGTGTCGGAGGTGGAGGGAAAGAGGAGAAGAGGGAGACCAAATTGGAGGTGGAAAGATGGAGTGAAAAAGATTTTGTGTGATCGGGGCCTGAACATGCAGGAGGGTGAAAGGAGGGCAAGGAATAGAGTGAATTGGAGCGATGTGGTATACCGGGGTTGACGTGCTGTCAGTGGATTGAATCAAGGCATGTGAAGCGTCTGGCGTAAACCATGGAAAGCTGTGTAGGTATGTATATTTGCGTGTGTGGACGTATGTATATACATGTGTATGGGGGGGGGGGGGGGGTTGGGCCATTTCTTTCGTCTGTTTCCTTGCGCTACCTCGCAAACGCGGGAGACAGCGACAAAGTATAATAAAAATAATAAAAAATAATATAAACCCAATACTCATCTTTCGGTTCTGAGCAATTTTCATAATATATCGTAAGAGCCTATTGTAAACTGTATAACTAGGGCAGTAATAACAAGAGTATTAGATTAGTACTAAAAAGTACTTTTCAGCAAGTCAGCCAGGCAAGCAATGCTGAAAGTAGTGAAGGTCAATGTATATTACGGCTTGGATATTTGTTTGGAAATATTAACATGCTGGAATTGTGCCATAAATTTCATGATTTTTGACGCCCTGTCGATGTTATTGATACGCGGAGTTAGAAAAAAGTAGACTTCATTCATATGCAAAACTTTCATATACCGGGCAAAACAAAATTCCGTTAGAAACTGTGTTCATTCCGAATATGAGCGCGCCTATGCATGCGTGTGTTGTGCATGTGTAGGTTTGTGCCAATCATCTACAGATCGTACTCCTCTCCCACTCCAACAAGGCTTCACATGTGATGATCATCTACGGTTGTCCCCCAACCCGAACCCCCAACCGCAATCCTCTCTTACCCATGGCCCTCACCAACACCCACAGTCCGTATTCCCAGTTGCAGCCCTCATCCACGGCCGCGCCCTTCACTCACCCACAGCTCTTACCCTACCTACAGCTCTCATCCTCACCCGCAGTCCTAACTCTAACCAGTGGCGCTCATCTATAACTCATCCTCATCGCAATTCTTGGCTACAATTCTCAGGCTCATTGTTACTCAGTCTTTAATCTCACGTGCATCCCTCGTCCTCACATGAAACCAACACTCATACATAGGTCCCTTCTTCACATCCAGCAAAAGCCCTCACACGTAGTCCCCGCCTTCATGTCATTATTTTCATTTTCCCTCAGGCTACATTTACACCAAACGAGTCTAATCGATTCATTAGTCATTTGATTCGAGTCAAATTGACTCCTTCCGTTCACACCGAAAGATTGAAAAAATCAGTTTTGTCAGTATCCAACCTGATCTCGAGCAGTATGGACATATTCTCTTGCTGAAATATATGATCTTTTGTGAGTTCGGCGCCGTAGGAGGAGAAACACGTTGTGGATACATGAAGTCAGCACCAAAGGACCAGATTTTGGTGCTTAGAGTCGCTTATTCCTAGACTTGGCGAATCATCCAGACACATTCTACAATTTCTTTAGTATGACCTCTTAAAACTTCAAGAAGCTGGTGGATATGACAGGATCATCTGTCAAAAAAATGGACTCGGACTATTGGTGTACAGTTGGAGATGAAGCGAGAATAGCCATATTCTAAAAGTAAGAATTGTCACGCATTTGAAGCATACTAGTACTGATGACAGGTGGTGAGCTTATATGCAAGACAATACTGATAGATGATTAGGCTATGAAACATTATGCAGGAAAGTGAGGCCACATTCAATTTTTATTGGTATTTAAGACATACACCAATAAATTTGAACACACCATAAGTTAGATTACACCTCAAAGTATAGAATAATCTGAATGATTAGTACTTGCATTGGAGGAGCCAGGTGATGGTGTCATCGAATCATGTTGCTGGCTCCAGTAATAATGCTGGACAGGAGGAGCAGGCTTAAGAAGCTTCCTTCTGAAGGTTTCATGTATTTCAGTCTTTATGTCCATGTTGACAGCAGGCGACATTCCCTTCACCATGGTAGTAAACTTGATAAAAAAAAAAAAAAAAGGCGATCCGAGTCACTATCAGTGGCAGATCTCTAACTTTTTCAGCTTCTAAAAAACGCATGTCCATTTATCTGCATTGTCGTTGTCACTTTTTTTTGACCTTTGGTTTGATAAAGTTTGTTTAAGAGTAGGCTTGACAGTGCCGTTGATATCACCAATGTCGATATTAATCTTAGTTTCTTGATTATTACATTACGAGATGAAGCCATGGTGGGTTCCTGAACCAAAGTAGTTGATAACTTAAACGATTTCTTAAGTCATCGGCTTACACATGTAGATGCTGCTGCTCGCACCACACCCGACTTGAGGTGGCTGACGAAAATAATGGGTCCAGCCGGACACTACTCGACATGTTTGGTGTAAATGCACCCTCCTTACCCTGACTACCAGCATCGCTCTCACCAGAGCTGGAAACCAGTAAAGATGACAGCGGTAATTATACATGTAAATCTGAATTTTTTCAGATTTCATTTACTCGAGAATCTAATAAAATGGAACAGAAAAAGGTTTTAAAACATTTGTTTATCTGTGTCGGTATGGATGCAAAAACTGATTGTTTCAACATTATAAATACTGATTGTTGATAACTTTACGGTTAAAGTTAGTTTGGACGTTCCAAACGTGAAATGATAATGTAAAGATATCTAGAAATGGATACATTCTAGTGAAAGTGTGTGTGTATATATGCGTGAAACTACCTATTTTCAAATACCATTTTGTACTGTACGGAGAAGGAATTTTACACTCGCTTGGCCTTATCTTCTGATCTGGAGGAGTAAAACTGAATGAAAACGGTAAGTAACGGTTTATTGGACTCTGGCAGCTATTCGGATGAATTTACGCACAAATATTACATATATTACAGAATTGGAGGCCATAACTAACTAGATAAATAATCATAAAAGAGCTTAAGATCAAGGTATGCTGGATATATCCTCGATTTCGATTAGCACTCGAGTGAGGTACATGTAGGTATGTTTACAGAATACTATGGTTTATGCATTATGCACTTGGTGGAACATTAAGTGATGAATAAATATTGTGTGTGAGAGAGAGAGAGAGAGAGAGAGAGAGAGAGAGAGAGAGAGAGAGAGAGAGATGGGGAGGGGCGTATTTTAATTACTGTACCAGCAACTACAGAACCTAAGTTTTCCCACACGTAGACCAGTGACGAATTTTCACCTTTACATAACATGTCGTCTGTGCCGGGTGTTGCGCCCTAGAGAAATTAACCGCTTGTAGTGCACATGAAGCAGAAGATACTTGAGTAAACAACAGACAGCACAGCTAAGCCTCATTAACAGCAGTAGGTCAACACGGGGGAAGGAGGACCTCTCGATTACTAGGTATTCCTCACCCTCTTGCTGGAAGCTCTTGGAAAGGAAACGTGCAAAGGTGTACGGAAGAGAGAGAGTTCCCAGGGAGAATTTCTTCAACTCTTCATTCTCTTCCTATACGACCTTCCATTACCTCTAGTCCCTGCCTCACTTCAATAACCACTTCTCACAGATACCCTTACAAATATAAAGCTAACGAAACACAGAAACCGAAATAATTGGTTAATGCAGTAAACATTCGCCCTCCCAACTCAAACTCCACCCACTAGATATTCACCCATCAGAAACCACACTGCTTAGACAAACACGAGTCACTCTTCCGTCTATGGTATGGACATCACCATTCCTAAAGCACTACAAAAACCGTTCACCATATTAGAGGTTTCGTTGCATGTTTGTCGCCCTCCACATATTCCACATCATGGCAACTTGGATAAACAGATGTTCACCACATGACTCAGTTTCTGGCATTTGTAGCACCACCCTCTCTGAGGAAGATAGATATTCCCTCTGAAGTAGCGGAATGCGCCAGGGACTGTTTTCTTGATAGGTGTTCACCGCCAATCCTGTCTACTACAATTTTTCTATGTTTGATTCGTTCAACATTTCTGATGTTTTCATTTTGCTGAAGGAGTGTGGGGCCTTCGAAATTGTTAAGTCCCCAGACGATGATGAAAGTCTTGTTGGGGTGTGCATGGTTATTTGAAAGAGGTATTTTGCATTTGTTAGCCTTCAGCACAATTGCTGGTTAGTTCTACTTATCACTGATCATGTTCCAGGTGACATTGTCCTGGTTGTTATCTGCAATGTGAAATTCAGCTAGAAATTTTCGCCTCACGCGTGTCCGCTAATCGTATTCATCCTCGTGTCTGTACCTTGGGTAGTGCTTACCTAAAACAGTGACTGTCTTCTATTTCTTCAAAGGAGACATCTCAGCCATGTTCTATTGGTGTGCTCTCTGGTAAAGTAGGATAAACTTCCTCGTATTCGGCCAGCATACTGGTCACGGGAAATATGAATGATTCGCACAATCTTTATACGTCAGCCTTCATTCGCTAGCATAGAATTTTCAGCCTTCAACACTCTTGTCAGTCAGCGTTGACAATACTTCTTACATCATCTCAACAAGACTCATCACACAGCCCTCACTGTTTTCATTTCTGTTTTCATTCCAGATTTCTCACTACATCGCCAGCACTCGGCAATCTTCATAGAGCTTCCATTCCTTGGCTTATATCCCTCAACAATAACGATCCAAGCTTTACATTTCAGCCGTTACTATTCGGTCTTCACCCCTTATTCTTAGCCCGTATCCCTCAGCCATAACTATTCCATCCTGACACTCAATTCTCACCCCTCACCCTTTAACCTCGACAACTTGGAATCCACCATCCCTTGTCCATGCAATCACAGTTCACCCGCTGTGACCCAAATGATCTCCACGAGATGGAGGGGAGAGAGAGAGAGAGAAAGATCACTAACTTTCAGAGGAGTTTCACTACAGAGTGTTCGAACAAAGCATTTTACTCTAACTAGAAGTGAAGTAATGGCTTTATTTTCTTTTCTCCGAATCTAAACATTATGCCGCTTATGTACGAATACTCATTCATCTTCCTTTTTGCTTTAAGATTCAGGAAACCTTTTCATTAGTAGCAATACTCTCGTAAAAGTCCCATTAACTTTTGAAATACGAAAGATTTTTAGGTTCAAGAAAAACAAGATTGAAGGAGTGAAAGAAACTCTTCCTTGGCCTGAGAAAAATACTTTGACACGTATCAGTGCAGTAGAGATCCCTTCATAGCTTTTAGAACGGTGACAGGTTTTGAGTTAGTCTTGAAAATATATGAGACCTTGGCAACATCTGGCTACTGCAACACTACAGTTGAAGTGGCGTGGCAAGCCACTATCGCCGACACAAGATAACTATGAGGCGGGCCACAGGAACGCTTCAGGCTATTCTCATCTTCATACATACATATACACATGTGGTGACTTGCTAACATAAATGGTTAAGTTTACACACACATACAGATAGGTATACATATTCTTGTATGGCAATGTAGATATACATTTACATGGTCATGTGCGTCTGTAAACACACACAGATTCAATGGAATGAAAATTGTGTCAGTGGAATGAATGAAAGCACGCATGTTAGAGGAGCCTTCTCTAAATAGGTTGAGGTAAAGATTAGGGTAGTACAGGGTTCTTTTTTTGGGATAATTACTGTTCTTCATCTACGTATATGACTTGCCTGAAGGTATGACGTTCTACTGGAATATGTCTGTAGCTGATGAAAAGGTCTAGAGGGAAGTGAAAAGTGAGAAAGGATTGCATCATTCTTTTTCATCTCTTGGATTGAAAGAAATATTAAGAAATGAAAACTTTCCTGAGTGACGGGATATCATGACAGTTATTCAGAATTTGTAATGTTTTATCGCTTTAAAGTTTGCTTTGTATACACACGAGACAAAACGCCGTTCATTACCATAATCGACTTGTTTCAATCAGATATTGCTCAGACAGATATAGGAACAGGCTTATACCTACCGTTGTGAATGCCATACACAATACATGAATAAATGCATAGCAATGCAAGTGAACAGCCCAGTTTTGTTAGCTAGACCAAATGGTTTGTAATTTCTGTGTTACTTTAACTTCGTTACCCAATGCTAAAGTGTGCGCATAATGTATAAACCAATCTAACTCTGTAAACATCCCTATACATCTGTCACCCTATCTATCTAGATGTACCTCACCCACGTGCTTATCCAGAGTGTAGGAATATCCCACTAACCTTGATCTGAAGCTCTTTTATGAATAACGAACCAGTAACTATCATGATCTCCCAGCTCTGTAACATGTATAATACCAGAACTGTTTTCAGCCGGATGGCTACTTAGATCCAAGGAATTATATATTGTATTCTACTTAGCTATCTATAATGACCCAGACTCTCAAATATGAAAGAATGTCAGACGACAAAAACAATATAATTTACATTACTAGAAAAATTACGAGATTCTGAACATTATGTTTTTGGAATAGAAAATTACGTAATATGAGAATTTTTGTTTGATGAATTTCTATTTTTTACCGTTCAGTAAATGTGTTCAAGAAACCTAAGAGAAAAAGGAAGAGTAAATGATGAAAGATCTTGAGTTACTTTATTCTTAGGATTTGGAGAGCGCGAGATCGCCACTGTGCTACCTGAGCAGATTAACCCCTTGTAAGCTATAACAGGTTCATACAAACCACTCTAGATAACGGTGAAAAAAATGTGACGTAGAAAGGTATTAGATAAATCAAGTAGGAACAATTCCAGAAATTTCTGAAAATATTCGTACTCTGCCAATCTTCCAGTAACTGCACGATTGCTCTATTGTCCTTCAGTAGACTTGGGTGTGAGAATCAAACATGCTATTGCTACATTATATACAGCCGAAATACTTGTAAATGACATGGTATTCTTCCTTTCATGTTTCAAGGCAAGTTTTTGCTTCTGCCTAGAACAAACTTTCTAACAAAGCATACATAAAATCCGATGAAACATCTTTGCCTACAACAGTGTGACCTCCGGCCACCAGACTGACAGTGTAAGCATTGATAAATTACTTAAATCACTGGTCGTACAAGTTGAGGTATAATTAATATATCAGAATATATAATTTTCCAGTGCTAAAAAGTCAATGGACCTTGCGTTTGCGATTCCACATATCTTGCTAACTTTGAAAAGTAGAACTCGGCCACAAACTTTCAAAGTTGCAACGAACACATTTTGCCCAAGTGTAGCACTCTTTTCAACTTGCGAATGGTGACTCGCAGTAGAATGTGCACCACAGTTTGGTCTATTCGGCTGTATATTGATTCATGCATGTTACGCACCTCTCTCTATTGATTACGACAGGACAACGGTCCCTCCCCCCCATCTCTCTATCTATCTATATCTTTCCGGCGGTTAGGTAGGTGCTAGTTGGCAACCACCGACAATAGTACATTACCGGTACAATATCCGCGTAAGAGCAGAGAGGGTTGATAACAGCTATGTAGTGAGTAAACACTTCAGTGGCTGTCAAATGTCACTTCAGGGCCGGGTAGTTGGCTTATATCTATGCTTCACCTACATGTGGCTATCAGTCCACAAGCAACAACCTCTCCATCTCATCTCATACAAAACACTTAACGCGTAACTCATTTGGCTCGTTCCTCGTACTTCAATATTTCCCTGTGGAGAACAATAAGCCCAAGCCCTTCATTTTGACAGATCTCGTCGCAAATATTCATATGGAAGTAAGCCACTGATCAGGGAGGTATACCCTCGGGAATCGGGGAAGGGTGCATGACAGCTGCACAGTGGCTCTCATGTGTCATTACTTTGGTCAATACATCTGTCTTTTCTTTCTGCCTCAATAACATGTGGGCTGCTAGCTTTCAGTCCACAAGCACTCTCCATCTCATACATAACACTTGGCATCACGTCACGCATAAAACACGTTCTTCGTAATTCTGCGCGCTATCCCTGCTTTTTTGATAAGTGTCAGCATAGAGGAGAGCAGAAGGGGTAGCAATTTATATCAAAGATAATACTAAGAGCTGTAACAGGAGTAAAATTAAAGTAACAAAAATTACAGAATCAATTTGGGTTGAAATAGATGAAAACAATGAAAGATTATTAGGAGTATGATAAACCTATCAGATTAGATAATCTGAAGGGGGAATTTTTATGGGACGAAATTAGGAAGACGATCATAATGTATGTATTGTAGGTGACTAATTTTAGTACATTTAACTGGGAAGATAAACGGTAGATGTTGAGTCAGAAATCGACGGACAGTCCAAGATTGTTTTCTAACACCACATTTCCGAGGGAACCAAAGGTGATAACATTTTATATTTGTTACTAACAAATGCAAATAACCTTATAGATCAAGTTAAGGTGGGAGGACAGTTAGACAAGGACCTCAATAAAAATAAGATTCAATTCAATGAAGGATATGAACAAGAAGAATGAAATGCTCGTTCCCGACTTCCGCAAGGCCGTCTATGCGGGGCTACGTAGGAACCTGTGTTGACTGGGCGGGACTTGCATGAAGGTAGGACGAGATCAGACGGACCAAGCAGTGTAGGGTCAGGTAAAGTCGTGCGATTCAAATCAGCATAGAAGTGGTGTCAATTCATGTGTGGGTAAGGTAGGGGAGACCATTAACAGCGCGGTGTTTCCGTAGAAAGTTTATGGGAAACAATGTTAGGGACAAGAATTGAATATTCCATATAGGCAATATAGGACTAATAATAATGACCCAAAATGGCTAAATAATAGAATAAAACACCTTACAGCGCAGAAGAAGGTCTTGTACAACAAGGTAAAACGGGGGAAACAGTTTACTGATCAGGTAATGCAAATTAAGAGATTAGGGAGGCTAAAAGAAATTACGAAATTAAGGTAGCTTACGAAACAAATAATCCTAAGGATTTTTTTCAAATGTACAGAACGAAGGTTAGGGGAAAAAAATGGACCTATCAAATGGCATTCTGGTAGATTGAAATGTGTGAAGTTTCAAACAATCACTTCACATAATTATTTACGCGAGGAGAATACAAACATTCCGGTTCCAGAGCAAATTTACAGGAGAGGGACGAAAGCGGAAAGCTTTGCGATGTAGAAATGAATGAATTTGATATTTAAAAAAAAGAAATATGAAAAGTAAACTAGTCCGAAGCCAGATGGTATTTATGCATGGGTCTTGAAAGAATGTAAGGAGAAAGAAAGTGTTCCGTTTTTAGATGTGTTTAAACAGTTTCTGGAATCAGGCGTTGCTCCTAAGGAATGGAGGACAGTAAATGTAGTTCTCATCTTTAAGAAAGGGGATTGATCCATTGCCTCTAATTATCGCCTTATTAGCTTGACATCTATTGTCGGGAAATTTCTAGATTCAATTATAGCTGACAAAATACGGGAACACTAGGAGAATCATGATCTCATTAGGGATTCTCAACATGGATTTACAAAAGGGAAGTCATGTCTCAGTAACCCTCTCTCCTTATTTGATAAAGTGTTTGAAACTGTTGATCAGGGTAAGAGTTATGATATTGTATACTTAGATTTAAGTAAGGCTTTAGACAGAGTTCCTCATGAGCGTCTGCATAGAAAAATTGCGGCACACGGCATCGGGTGTTGTGTTCTCAATTGGATTATGGCGTGGCTCACTGACAAAATAGAGGGTATGCATCAACGGAATTACGTCGGACTAGGGTATCTTAGCCAGTGGTGTTCCCCAGGAGTCAGATTTGGGACAGCTTTTGTTCGTTATATATGTCAACGATTTGGATATGGGAATAAACAGCGACTTAAGTAAATTTGCCGATACCAAAAATAGGGGCCGTAATGGACTCTGATGAAAATTCACTAAATTTGCAGAGGCACTTAAATAGATAATGGAAATGGGCGAGTATATGGAAAACGTGTGGGTAAAGACAGGAACACTATTCATAAACTGGACAAAATTACTATTGGCAAAACAGAATGCTAGAGAGATTTTGGGGTACTGGTGAGCAAGGATCTTAAGCCGCGGCACACTGTATTAATCTAATAAAGCTAATAGGATGTAAGAGTTCATTAATAGGACTTTTAGTAATAAAACTAGAGTATCATTGGAATTTTATCTTGCTTTGGCGAGACCACATTTGGATTATACGGTACAGTTTTGGCCACCATACTATGCAGTTGATACATTGTTTAGAGACTACAAAGGCGAATGACAAAAATGATCCCTGGAATTAGAAAACTCACTTATGAAGAAAGGTTAAAAGGACAGTTTATCACTTAAGAGGAGGAGGACAAGAGATGATATGACTGAAGTCTTTAAATGGAAGGGCATTGATAAAAGTAATATGAATAAAGTTCTTAGAATGGCGCCAACGGGTAGGACTAGAAATAATGGATTCAAATTAGAAAAATATCGATTCAGGTCGGATGTAGGTAAATATTGGTTCTGGAATAGGGTAGAAAAATTATGGAACAAGCTGCCAAGTACACAAGGTTGGGTGTGTTTTTGGGTTCAGATGGTTGGTTGTAGGGTGGACAGACTCAGGACCTGCCTAGCATGAGCCAGTAGTCCTCTACCAGAGTCCTCAATACTTATGGTTGTTTAATTTGTTTATGGATGGGTGGTTAGGGAGGTAAATGCAAGGGTTGTGGACGGTGGGTGAGTATGCAGTCTGTTGGCGACACAATCGAATTTAAAATCTGTCTTACATAACGACACATTAGGTACAGAATATGCTAGTGTTAGTCTTTTGTGACAAACTGGAGCATAGTAAAAAAAAAAATATGGACATCTTAAAAAGGGACATAAAAACACGTTGAATATAAGAAAATAAGAGGGATTAATGTAGGTATGACTGCTAATACTAACGCTGCAACAAGGATTATTTTCCTAGAGAACATGTCAGTATTTGCCGAAAGAATATGCTACTCCTGTCGCATTTTAGCCCGACATTGTCATAAGATGCTGATCTGACTATCTTATCTAAGCACAATGATATTCACCAACTTAAAGCCCAATTCATATGCCTCCGCTGAGTATATACTCAGTTGTGTGCAGTCCTGTTGTATCTGGAGTTGTACCAGCTCACATCATCCTGATGTAAAACATTGAGACAGGGAAGAAAAATATGTGGGGCTGAGTTACACATAACCTCTTAAAAAGTCGACATGATCGTTCAACCATCAACAATACCGACGCAAAAGTAAATACATCAGACAATATATCTTACCTCGTTTTCGTAAATCAACTAATCTAGATTTTGTTTGCACCATAACATTAGAAATCCGTAATCAAGGACTAATCATCACTAACTGGGATACAAAATCTTTAAACATCAAGCCTAGGATGCTAGCAGCTAAGTGATCTCAACAACAGCCACAACAAAACAACAGCCATTGCCTGGATTACACTTAGCCAAGTACTTCATACAATAGTGACTCCAGAGCAGCAGCATTATGGTTATGCTTATCAAAGAGGTGGAAGAGGAGACTTTTGGTTACCCCATTGCACAGGTTTGACTGAAGTAATCTACATGATCGCTGCATTTTTTACTCGGGTGTTTGACTTACAATATTGGTACTATTAGTTAAAAAGTGCTAAAAGAACAACTATACTACGAATATGGAGGATGACCATCACAAGAGAATAGGACAAGGAATTAACCGATACTATGACATACACCCACTAAATTTAGGCAATTTAAAACGTGCATGTTGTGCAGTCACTGAAAATCCAAGAAAAACAGCTCTTGCCCAATCCAACACTGTGGGATCCCAGGCCACTATCTTCGAAGTTTTAAGATATTCTCAAAGTATCCAGCCAAGAGAAGGTCTGGTTTGGTGGGGACCGACCCACCCAGCGCGGCTCCTGCTGGAGATTATCTGATCAATATCTTATTAATTGGATCCTGGCGGACCCTGCAGTGCTTAAGGAGAATCTCTTTTGGGGTAAGGAGCCATTTTTAAAGTTTGAATTTTTTTTAGATTGTTTTTATCAGAAGGGAATGGCGGCTTAACAACAGTTCACTGGAGCGTCAACTTCCTGATCAATGAAGGCGAAGTCACAGAGTGCGTGAGTTGGTAGCGACCGAGTATCAGGAAAGCTCTTAAGAACGTAGTACAACTTGTACATTCGTATAAGTGACATTTGAATGAAGATAGGCGATTAAAGCTATCGCGCTGAGAAAGCTCACTAGTGTAATTCTTGAAGATAGTGAAAATGGCAGTTGGGTATTAGCTTTCATGTTCCTGAAGTACAACAAACGCGTTTGTAAATTGGAAAAATGATAAACGCATAACCGCTAACTATGCCGAGGTCATTAATGAAACATGTCTGAAAAAATCATGCTTGATTATTCCATTTTTTCTTTATTACCAGAGAATCAGTTTCTATGGGTCCTAGAGTTACCCAGGCATTAAACAAACTTCCACTTTCTAGTAACAGGGAAATGTAAACTCAAAAAATATCTGACGAGAATGTACTTTCAATAATAAAACCTGGACAAAATTGACTATATTCGCTGTGTAAGCACTTGCAGGCGCAGCCAGGTAACACCAAATATCCTAGAATTTATGCATATGCATGTAAAATACTTAATGACAAATGTGTGAACTGGGATGGTGGGTAAACACAGGGAAGAGCCTATGAGTTTTATTCATCTAACGTTCGGCTTGCGCAGAAGCCTTCAAGAAAACTTCAGTTTCTCTGAAGAAGGCTTGGGCGCAAACCAAAACTTTGGAAGAGTAAAACTCAAAAGCTTTACCCTCTATTCACTCACCATTCCAGTTCACACACACACACACACACACACACATTTAAGAACGCGCACTTTCATATAACATACAAAACTCCAACAGCCAGGATCGAACCCAGGACCCCTACGTAGCAGGCGGGAGTGCTACGGCAAGGCTATGATCGCCGCTAATGAGGAAGTGACTATTCGAATACTATATAATCGAATACCTTTCGTCTCACGTTGGTGAGCAACAGGGTCTACATTGGTCACATCTCATCAGGCTCACACAACCAGCACATACCAGTAGCAAACCCTCCTGCCACGCAGGGGTCCCGGGTTCGATCTTGGCTGTTGAAGGTTTGAGTGCAAGGAATAGAGTGAATTGGAACGATGTGGTATACCGGGGTCGACGTGCTGTCAATGGATTGTACCAGGGCATGTGTAGCGTCTGGGGTAAAACTTGGAAAGTTCTGTGGGGCCTGGATGTGGAAAGGGAGCTGTGGTTTTGGTGCATTATACATGACAGCTAGAGACTGAGCGTGAACGAATGGGGCCTTTGTTGTCTTTTCCTAGCGCTGCCTCGCACACATGAGGGGGGAGGAGGATGTTATTCCATGTTATTGCACGCCTTTCACCCTCCTGCATGTTCAGGCCCCGATCACTATCTTTTTCACTTCATCTGTCCACCTCCAATTTGGTCTCCCACTTCTCCTCGTTCCCTCCACCTCTGACACACATATCCTCTTGGTTAATCTTTCTTCATTCATTCTCTCCATGTGACCAAACCATTTCAAAACACCCTCTTCTGCTCTCTCAACCACAAATCTCTCTTACCCTTACATTACTTACACGATCAAACCATCTCACACCACATATTGTCCTCAAACATCTCATTTCCAGCACATCCGCCCTCCTGCGCACAACTCTATCCATAGCCCACGCCTCGCAACCATACAACATTGTTGGAACCACTATTCCTTCAAACATAACCATTTTTGCTTTCCGAGATAATGTTCTCTACTTCCAGACATTCTTCAAGGCTCCAAGAATTTTCGCCCCCTCCCCCACCCTATGATTCACTTCAGCTTCCATGGTTCCATCCGCTGCCAGATCCACTCCCAGATACCAAACACTACTTCCTCCAGTTTTTCTCCATTCAAACTTACCTCCCAATTGACTTGACCTTCAACCCTACTGTACCTAATAACCTTGCTCTTATTCACATTTACTCAACTTTCTTCTTTCACACACTTTACCAAACTCAGTCACCAGCTTCTGCAGTTTCTCACATGAATCAGCCACCAGCGTTGTATTATCAGCGAACAACTGACACTTTCCAAGCTGTTTCATCCACAACAGACTGCATACTTGCCCCTCTTTCCAAAACTCTTGCATTCATATCCCTAACAACCCCATCCATAAACAAATTAAACAACCATGGAGACATCACACACCCATTCCGCAAACCTACATTCACTAAGAACCAATCACTTTCTTCCTACACGTACACATGCCTTACATCATCTATAAAAACTTTTCACTGCTTCTAACAACTTGCCTCCCATACCATATATTCTTAATATCTTCCACAGAGCATCTCTGTCAACTATCATATGCCTTCTCCAGATTCATAAATGCTACACACAAATCAATTTGCTTTTCTAAGTATTTCTCACATACATTCTTCAAAGCAAACACCTGATCCACACATCCTCTACCACCTCTGAAACCAAGGCACCTCACCATGAATCATACACGTTAAACCTTACCAACCAATCAACAATACAGTTACCCCCTTACATATAAATTCCACTGCAATACCATCCAAACCTGCTGCCTTGCCGGCTTTCATCTTCCGCAAAGCTTTTCCTACCTCTTCGCTGTTTACCAAATCATTTTGCCTAACCCTCTCACTTTGCACACCACCTCGACCAAAACACCCTATATCTGCCACTATCATCAAACACATTCAACAAACCTTCAAAATACTCACTCCATCTCCTTCTCAAATCATCACTACTTATCACCTCCCCAGTAGCCCCTTTCACTGAAGTTCCCATTTGCTCCCTTGTCTTACGCAGTTTATTTACCTCCTTCCAAAACATCTTTTTATTCTCCCTAAAATTTAATGATACTCTCTCACCCGAACTCTCATTTGCCCTCTTTTTCACCTCTTGCTTCGTCGCTGTCGACCACGTTAGCGAGCTAGCGCAAGGAAACAGAGGAAAAATATGGCACCCACATGCACATGTATATACATACACGTCCACATACGCACATATACATACCTATATATCTCAACGTATACATATATATACACACAGATACATATATACACATATACATAATTCATACTGTCTGCCCCTAATAATTCCCGTCGCCACCCCGCTACACATGAAATGACAGCCCCCTCCCCCCCGCATGTGCGCGAGGTAGCTCTAAGAAAAGACAACAAAGGCCACATTCGTTCACACTCAGTCTCTCGCTGTCATGTATAATGCACCGAAACCACAGCTCCCTTTCCACATCCTGACCCCAAAAGACTTTCCATGGTTTACACCATTCGCTTTACATGCCCTGGTTCAATCCATTGACAGCACGTCGACCCCGGTATACCGCAGCGTTCAAATTCACTACTCCTTGCACGCCTTTCACCTTCCTGCATTTTCAGGCCCCGATCACTCTTAATCTTTTTCACTCCATCTTTCCACCTCTAATTTGGTCTCCCACTTCTCATTCCCTCCACCTCTGACATATTCTCCATGTCAGTCTTTCCTCACACTATCTCCATGTGACCAAACCATTTCAAAACACCCTCTTCTCTCTCAACTACACTTTTTATTACCACACATCTCTTACCCTTTCATTACTTAAAACCACCTCACACCACATTGTCCTCGAGCATCTCATTTCCAGCGAATCCACCCTCCTCCGCACAACTATGGCCCACTCCTCACAACCATATAACATTGTTGGAACCATTATTCCTTCAAACATACCCATTTTTGCTTTCCAAGATAACGTTCTCAATTTCCACACATTTTTGAACGCTTCCAGAACTTTGCCCCCTCCATCATCCTATGATTCATTTCTGCTTCCATGGTTCCATTCGCTGCCAAATCCACTCCCAGATATCTAAAGCACTTCACTTCCTCCAGTTTTTCTCCATTCAAACTAACCTCCCAATTGACTTGTCCCTCAACCCTACTGTACCTAATAATCTTGCTCTTATTTACATCTACTCTCAGCTTTCTTCTTTCACACGCTTTACCAAACTCAGTCACCAGCTTCTGCAGTTTCTTACCCAAATCAGCCACCAGTGCTGTATCATCAGCGAACAACTGACTTGCTTCCCAAGCTCTCATTCACGATATGCTGCATACTTGCCCCTCTTTCCAAAACTCTTGCATTCACCTCCCTAACAACCCCATCCATAAACGAATTAAACAACCATGGAGACATCACGCACCCCTGCCGCAAACCTACATTCAATGAGAACCAATCACTTTCCTCTCTTCCTACACGTACAAGTGCCTTACCTCCTCGATAAAAACTTTTCACTGCTTCTAACAACTTGCTTCCCACACCATATATTCTTAATACCTTCCACAGAACATCTCTATCAAATGCCTTCTCCAGATCCATAAATGTTACATACAAATCCATTTGCTTTTCCAAGTATTTCTCATACATTCCTCAACGCAAATACCTGATCCACACATCCTCTACCACTTCTGATACCACACTGCTCTTCCCCAATCTGATGCTCTGTACATGCCTTCTTCCTCTCAATACCCTCCTATTTTCCCCAGGAAATTTTTATATATATATATATATATTTTTTTTTTTTGCAGGGAAAAAATGTAACTGAGTGGGAGATGTATAAAAGTATAAAAGAAAGAGACAGGAGGTCAAGAGAAAGTTGCAAGAGGTGAAAAAGAGGGCAAATGAGAGTTGGGGTGAGAGTATCATTAAATTTTAGGGAGAATAAAAAGATGTTCTGGAAGGAGGTAAATACAGTGCGTAAGACAAGGGAGCAAGTGGGAACTTCAGTGAAGGGCGCAAATGGGGAGGTGATAAGTAGTGGTGATGTGAGAAAGAGATGGAGTGAGTATTTTGAAGGTTTGTTGAATGTGTTTGATGATAGAGTGGCAGATATAGGGTGTTTTGGTCGAGGTGGTGTGCAAAGTGAGAGGGTTAGGGAAAATGATTTGGTAAACAGAGAAGAGGTAGTAAAAGCTTTGCGGAAGATGAAAGCTGGCAAGGCAGCAGGTTTGGATGGTATCGCAGTATAATTTATTAAAAAAGGGGGTGACTATTGTTGACTGCTTGGTGAGGTTATTTAATGTATGTATGACTCATGGTGAGGTGCCTGAGGATTGGCGGAATACGTGTATAGTGCCATTGTACAAAGGCAAAGGGGATAAGAGTGAGTGCTCAAATTTCAGAGGTATAAGTTTGTCGAGTATTCCTGGTAAATTATATGGGAGGGTATTGATTGAGAGGGTGAAGGCATGTACAGAGCATCAGATTGGGGAAGAGCAGTGTGGTTTCAGAAGTGGTAGAGGATGTGTGGATCAGGTGTTTGCTTTGAAGAATGTATGCGAGAAATACTTAGAAAAGCAAATGGATTTGTATGTAGCATTTATGGATCTGGAGAAGGCATATGATAGAGTTGATAGAGATGTTCTGTGGAAGGTATTAAGAATATATGGTGTGGGAGGCAAGTTGTTAGAAGCAGTGAAAAGTTTTTATCAAGGATGTAAGGCATGTGTACGTGTAGGAAGAGAGGAAAGCGATTGGTTCTCAGTGAATGTAGGTTTGCGGCAGGGGTGTGTGATGTCTCCATGGTTGCTTAATTTGTTTATGGATGGGGTTGTTAGGTATGTGAATGCAAGAGTTTTGGAAAGAGGGGCAAGTATGAAGTCTGTTGTGGATGAGAGAGCTTGGGAAGCGAGTCAGTTGTTGTTCGCTGATGATACAGCGCTGGTGGCTGATTCATGCGAGAAACTGCAGAAGCTGGTGACAGTTTGGTAAAGTGCGTGAAAGAAGAAAGTTAAGAGTAAATGTGAATAAGAGCAAGTTTATTAGGTACAGTAGGGTTGAGGGTCAAGTCAATTGGGAGGTTAGTTTGGACGGAGAAAAACAAGAGGAAGTGAAGTGAAGTGTTTTAGATATCTGGGAGTGGATCTGGCAGCGGATGGAACCATGGAAGCGGAAGTGAATCATAGGGTGGGGGAGGGGGCGAAAATCCTGGGAGCCTTGAAGAATGTGTGGAAGTCGAGAACATTATCTCGGAAAGCAAAAATGGTTATGTTTGAAGGAATAGTGGTTCCAACAATGTTGTATGGTTGCGAGGCGTGGGCTATGGATAGAGTTGTGCGCAGGAGGGTGGATGTGCTGGAAATGAGATGTTTGAGGACAATGTGTGGTGTGAGGTGCTTTGATCGAGTAAGTAATGTAAGGGTAAGAGAGTTGTGTGGAAATAAAAAGAGCGTGGTTGAGAGAGCAGAAGAGGGTGTTTTGAAATGGTTTGTTCACATGGAGAGAATGAGTGAGGAAAGATTGACCAAGAGGATATATGTGTCAGAGGTGGAGGGAACGAGGAGAAGTGGGAGACCAAATTGGAGGTGGAAAGATGGAGTGAAAAAGATTTTGTGTGATCGGGGCCTGAACATGCAGGAGGGTGAAAGGAGGGCAAGGAATAGAGTGAATTGGATCGTTGTGGTATACCGGGGTTGACGTGTTGTCAGTGGATTGAATTAGGGCATGTGAAGCGTCTGGGGTAAACCATGGAAAGTTGTGTGGGGCCTGGATGTGGAAAGGGAGCTGTGGTTTCGGGCATTATAGCGTGGCAGCTAGAGACTGAGTGTGAACGAATGGGGCCTTTGTTGTCTTTTCCTAGTGCTACCTCGCACACATGAGGGGGTGGGGGATGGTATTCCATGTGTGGCGAGGTGGCGATGGGAGTGAATGGGGGTAGACAGTGTGAATTGTGTGCATGGGTATATATGTACATTGAGATGTATAGGTATGTATATTTTCGTGTGTGGACGTGTGTGTGTGTATACATTGTGTATGGGGGTGGGTTGGGACATTTTCTTTCGTCTGTTTCCTTGCGCTACCTCGCAAACGCGGGAGACAGCGACAAAGCAAAATACCTTAAATATATATATATATATTCTCTAAGAAGGAACAGAAGGGGGCCAGGTGAGGATATTCCCTCAAAGGCCCCGTCTCTGTTCTTAACGCTACCTCGCTAAACCGGGAAATGGCGAATAGTATGAAAATAAAATATATACATATATGAAAAGATCAATTTTTGCGCGAGATCAAGATATTCCTACGAGTCCACTGGGAAAAAAAACGATAAGTTCCCAAGTGCACTTTTGTGTAATAATCACATCAGGGGAGACAAGAGAAATATGTGTCAGTTGATATACATCGAAGAGAAGCTAGGACGTTATTTGGTAAACATGTTTATGAAATGGCGTCCTAGCTTTGTTTCTTCTATGTATATCAACTGACTCATATTTCTCTCTTGTGTTTCTCCTGATGATGTGATTATCACATGAAAGTGCAATTGGGAACTTATCGTGTTTCATTTTCCCGGTGGACTCAAGTGTATATTTATATATATATGTGTGTATATATATATATATATATATATATATATACACACACACATATCAAGGCCCTAACATTACTCAAGATCTTTCTAAAGACATCAGCAGCCAAAATCTCGTCCATATCTGGATAAACGGAATTATCTCTGCACCCTCTACAGTGGTGGGAAATGGCGTCTTGGGGTTGATGGACAAGCAAGTTAATACTCTTTATTAGTATGATACTTTATTTTTATCAGTAACAGTATTTTGATAAGTAAGCATGACGTACTGTCGAGTTGTAACAGTTTACGTTTACCCATAAATACGTTAAGCATTTTGCAGTTCATGCAAATAATTCTAGAAAATTATGGGATACTTTCAGTTGTTGCCTTTGATTGTATGCAATATCAACAGTATGAATGACCCAATAAATTAGAAAAGATTTTATTCGTATCAATTATTGCGTAGTCTTTATTACTATTGGCACAAGCGTTCTATACAAATGATCAATATGTACTAACATTACTGGATTATGTTTTGTTATATATGGACGGTTCCGAATAAACGAGAAAATATGTTAATATGTTTGTCGCAGACAAATGTAGGCAACAAACTATCATAAGGGCACCTTCGTTAGGGTTCCTTTGGGTCACGCTTAACATGTCTATTGCCAAAGACCTTTCCGTTACGTTTGTGTAAGCGATATCATGGAATCTTATCCTTAGCTACGTATGTCAGCGATGCTACAAAGTAATGTCCGTGTTAGTCAAGTTATAGTGTGGAACGTAATGCTGTGTATGCTGGCAGGTGCTTAATGAAACTTCTCTCTCCGATGCTGCGAAAACTTGTGGATCCTGTTGTGTTCCTCTCAGTGGTGCCACGGTAATTTGCATCTGTATTGTTGATGCCAGTTCTTTGGTGCTTGTTAATTTTTGCAAACATGAATCTTTACACAAATTGTGTCTGCAGAGCTCCGATGCTTTACAGACTATGAATATAGCCTCTACCTGTAATAAGAACTTTACTATTGAGTGTTTTGTGGTATCACGGAGCTTTACAGAACAGCAGTGGCACAGCCGCCGACGCTGGCATTCTGGCCGCTAAGAAGAATGAATGTTCCTCCCAGATCAAGGCGTTAAGGTGGGTAATCCTATAATGTCCACATCTCTTGGCCAAGAGTTGTGAGGACATTACGCTAGGCCCTGGAAGGGAAGGTTGGGGTAAGAAATGGAGAAGTCTGAGGGAGGAGCAGAGGAAGGTTGGAAAGGTCTCTAGGAGGAGAATAGGGGTTTTAGAGAGGGTTGTAAAGGGAGAAGCGAGGGATAGGAATAGCCGTGAGATAGGGAAAGGAGAACTGGTAGAAGAGGACAATACTAGGGAGGAAAATCACAGATGAGAACTTAAAGAGGAGAGGGCACAGCCGAGAGAAAGTCGTAAGGGGAACGACAGAGCTTGAGAATAGCATGGAGATAACCAGCCAGTATGATGGGATGTCTTAGTAAATACTACCGTCCTGAATTAGGAGCGTTAGGATTGCTGGCCTCGTTTGTTTTTCCATCAATACGGGATTACCGGAACAGTCTTGCCAGCTTCTCAAACACCATACACCTACTCACACCTCACTTATTTTCTTCATACAAGTGCTCTTGCCATATCTTGGCTGCACAATCGATTTTAAATGTAATCATGGGACAGCTCAACAAACATTCCCCCAGTCCGCATAAGAATCTAAATCTCTAGGTTCCCGCCTGGCCCTACCGCCAATGGGAGGGAGGGTTCAGACAGTAGCAGTACCGGCCCCTCCCACGGTCTTTCCCACTTTTTTTTTTTAGACCTGCTGGTTTTTCTGTTCACTATACGAACATTCGTGGTCTTTAGTAACCTTCTGTTGAACATGATATATATATATATATACATATATATATATATTACTTATTTTGCTTTGTCGCTGTCTTTACGAGTCACAGGGTAAATGAAACACGATAAGTTCCCAAGCGCACTTTCGTGTAATAATCATCAGGGGAGAAACGAGAAATACAAGTCAGTTGATATACATCGAAGAGACGAAGTTAGGACACCATTTGGTAAACATGAGAGTCCAAAACATACAACGAGCGTTCATACTTATTTTACAAATTTTATTAACAATAAAGTTATCTAATTTGTATAGACCATCACTAATATTAAAGTTCTTTGTATTCAATAATAGAAGATTCAATGACATTTCTCTTGGTAACAGAGTTAGAGTTAATTGAGATGGCATTAATCCAGTCAATACAATGATCAGTTTTAACGTGATTAAACAATGCATTTGATTCTTGTCCCGTTCTTACTATATGTTGCTTAAGTCTAACAGAAAGATCCTTACCAGCCTTATCTGCTTTAGACAAAAGTAACTGTTTATCTAAAATGAATGATCTAAATGATAACATTCGAAACTTAGTAAAAATCCCTTAGAAGCAGTTAATTCTCTTTTCAGTAAAGAACTGAAGTCGTTGAAAGGTAATAGTTCCCTTATCAAAAGTCATCTTCGTCCCATTCATTGCCATATATGTATGGACTTGCCAAAACAATTTTCCAGCAAGACCTATAGCGAGTTCAGTAGACTCCATCACATTCTCAAAATGGTTAGTTTCTTTATTAAGCCCTTTAGTGGGTAAGGTATCAAATTCGAATATGAACAATGTAGATCTAGTCAAGCTAAACAATATCTATGTTAATTTTGATTTCAAACTAGTTAGCTTTGACGTTTCCTCCCTTTTCACTAAATTTCCAGTTGATGACCTTTTAGAATATTTATTTGATGTTTTGGATGATATTCAGTTACCCGTTTCAAAGACTGTTGTCATTGAACTGATAAAATTGTGTACAAAAGACTGTGCATTTCAATTCAATGGAGATTCTCAAAAATTTGTTATGGCAATGGGTAACCCTCTTTCACCTGTACTAAGTAATCCTTATATGGAATTTTGAAACAAAATTACTAAAGGATATCTTACCTTCTAATGCAATTTGGTTTAGGTATGTAGATGATGTTCTTTGTATTTGGCCAACAAATGAAAATTTACAAATATTTCTCCCCTTAATTTAGTATCAAATTTACTGCAGAAAATTAAATTAATGGCATGTTACCATTTTTAGATTGCATGATCCATAGGCAAGGAAACAAGTTTAAGTTTAGCATATACAGAAAACCTACCAATGTATGCTCATATATGAATATTACTCATCTCAACATGACAGTTAAATTATCATTTCAATACATGTTCCTTAGGGCATTACGTTCTTGCATTCCAGAGTTTATTGATGAGTTTGAGAAGATATATTCTATTGGATCCAAGTTAAAATACCCTAGATTTTTCATTGATAAATCCCTTAAGGTAGCAAAGAACTCATTTCATAGAGTTGAGCCCAAACCTCCCATTGACACCAAGAATCTTTTAGTTCTCCCTTTTAATAATAATTTTACTTCTCATGTTGCTGAAATCCTTTAATGTAGATGCTGCTTTGGCAACAGTAATACTATAAAGATTATCAATCAGGAATTCACCAGAAAATTCTTTCGGATGCATCTATAAAGTGCCATGTGGAAATTGAAAATTTTATGTTGGTCAGACTGGTAAGGATCTTTCTGTTAGACTTAAGCAAAAGATATAATATAAGAATGGGACAAGAATCAAATGCCTTGTTTAATCACGTTAAAAACTATGATCATTGTATTGACTGGAGTAATGCCATCTCGGTTATTAACTTACCAAGAGAAATATCACCGAATCTATTATTAAATACACAATTATAATATTAATAGTGATGGTCTATACAAGTTAGATAACTATTGATAAAATTTGTAAAATGATAAGTTTATGAACGCTCGTTGTATGTTTTGGACAATCACGTTTACCAAATGGCATCCTAGCTTCGTCTCTTCGGTGTATATCAACTGGCTTATATTTCTCTCGTGTCTCATGATGATGTGATTATTACACGAAATTGCACTTGGGAACTTATCTTGTTTTATTTTCCCAGTAGACTCATAGGAATATATATATATATATATATATATATATATATATATAATCTTTCATACTATTCGCCATTTCCCGCGTTAGCAAGGTAGCGTTAAGAACAGAGGACTGGACCTTTGAGGGAATATCCTTACCTGGCTCCCTTCTCTGTTCCTTCTTTTGGAACAAAAAAAAAAAAAAAAAAAAAAAGGGGAAGATTTCCAGTCCCCCGCTCTCTTCCCTTTTAGTCGCCTTCTACGACACTCAGGGAATACGTGGGAAGTATTCTTTCTCCCCTATCCCCAGGGAGAACATACATACATATATATATATATATATATATATATATATATATATATATATATCCTCAGGCACCTCACCATGAATCATACATATATTAAATAACCTTACCAACCAGTCAACAATAGTCACCCCCTTTTTTAATTAATTCCACTGCAATACCATCCAAACCTGCTGCCTTACCGGCTTTCATCTTACACAAAGCTTTTACTACCTCTTCGATGTTTACCAAATCATTTTCTCTAACCCTCTCGCTTTGCACACCACCTCGACCAAAACACTATATCTGCCACTATCATCAAACACATTCAACAAACCTTCAAAATACTCACTCCATCTCCTTCTCGCATCACTATTTGTTATCACCTCCCCATTAGCCCCCTTCACTGAAGTTCATTTGCTCCCTTGTCTTACGCACTTTATTTACCTCCTTCCAAAACATCTTTTTATTCTCCCTAAAATTTAATGATACTCTCTCACCCCAACTCTCATTTGCCCTCTCACCTCTTGCACCTTTGAGGACTGGCGAAATGCTTGCATAGTGCCATTGTACAAAGGCAAAGGGGATAAGAGCGAGTGCTCATATTAGAGGTATAAGATTGTCGAGTATTCCTGGTAAATCATATAAGAGGGTATTGATTGAGAGGGTTTAGGCATGTACAGAGCATCAGATTGGGGGAGAGCAGTGTGGTTTCAGAAGTGGTAGAGGACGTGTGGATCAGGTGTTTGCTTTGAAGAATGTATGCGAGAAATACTTAGAAAAGCAAATGGATTTGTATGTAGCATTTATGGATCTGGATAAGGCATATGATAGAGTTAATTGATATGCTCTGTGGAAGGTATTAAGAATATATGGTGTGGTAGGAGAGTTGTTAGAAGCAATGAAAAGTTTTTATCGAGGATGCAAGGCATGTGTACGTGTAGGAAGAGAGGAAAGTGATTGGTTCTCAGTGAATGTAGGTTTGCGGCAGGGGTGTGTGATGTCTGCATGGTCGTTTAATTTGTTTATGGATGGGGTTGTTAGGGAGGTGAATGAAAGTTTTGGAAAGAGGGGCAAGTATGCAGTCTGTTGTGAATGAGAGAGCTTGGGAAGAGAGTCAGTTGTTGTTCGCTGATGATACAGCGCTGGTGGCTGATTCATCTGAGAAACTGCAGAAGCTGGTGACAGTTTGGTAAAGTGTGTGAAAGAAGAAAGTTAAAAGTAAATGTGAATAAGAGTAAGGTTGCTACGTACAGTAGGGTTGAGAGTCAAGTCAATTGGGAGGTAAGTTTGAATGGAGAAAAACAAGAGGAAGTAAAGTGTTTTAGATATCTGGGAGTGGATCTGGCAGCGGATGGAACCATGGAAGCGGAAGTGAATCATAGGGTGGGGGAGGGGGCGAGAATTCTGGGAGCCTTGAAGAATGTTTGGAAGTCGAGAACATTATCTCGGAAAGCAAAAATGGGTATGTTTGAAGGAATAGTGGTTGCAACAATGTTGTATGGTTGCGAGGCGTGGGCTATGGATAGAGTTGTGCGCAGGAGGGTGGATGTGCTGGAAATGAGATGTTTGAGGACAATATGTGGTGTGAGGATTTGATCGAGTAAGTAATGTAAGGGTAAGAGATGTGTGGAAATAAAAAGTGTGGTTGAGAGCAGAAGAGGGTGTTTTGAAATGTTTGTTCACATGGAGAGAATGAGTGAAGAAATATTGACCAAGAGGATACATGTGTCAGAGGTGGAGGGAACGAGAAGTGGGAGACCAAATTGCAGGTGGAAAGATGGACTGAAAAAGATTGAGTGATCGGGGCCTGAACATGCAGGAAGGTGAAAGGCGGGTAAGGAATAGAGTGAATTGGATCGATGTGGTATACCGGGGTCGACGTGCTGTCAATGGATTGAACCAGAGCATGTGAAGCGTCTGTGGTAAATCATGGAAAGTTCTGTGGGGCCTGGATGTGGAAAGGGAGCTGTGGTTTTGGTGCATTATTACATGACAGCTAGAGACAGTGTGAACGAATGGGGCCTTTGTTGTCTTTTCCTAGCCCTACCTCGCACACATGAGGGAGTTGTTATTCCATGTGTGGCGGGGTGGCGATCGGAATAAAGGCAGACAGTATGAATTATGTACATGTGTATATATGTATATGTCTGTATATATATATGTGTACACTGAGATGTATAGGTATGTATATTTGCGTGTGTGGACGTGTATGTATATACATGTGTATGTGGGTGGGTTGGGCTATTCTTACGTATGTTTCTTTGCGCTACCTCGCTAACGCGGGAGACAGCGACAAAGCAAAATATATATATATATATATATATATAGGAAAGGATCACAATTTTGTGCGTGATCCCCGTGGACTCATAGGATAGATATATACATGTTATATATATATTTTTTACCCCCTTTTTTAATAAAAAAGGGGGTGACTGTATTGTTGATTGGTTGGTAAGGTTATTTAATGTATGTATGACTCATGGTGAGGTGCCTGAGGATTGGCGGAATGCGTGCATAGTGCCATTGTACAAAGGCAAAGGGGATAAGAGTGAGTGCTCAAATTACAGAGGTATAAGTTTGTTGAGTATTCCTGGTAAATTATATGGGAGGGTATTGATTGAGAGGGTGAAGGCATGTACAGAGCATCAGATTGGGGAAGAGCAGTGCGGTTTCAGAAGTGGTAGAGGATGTGTGGATCAGGTGTTTGCTTTGAAGAATGTATGTGAGAAATACTTAGAAAAGCAAATGGATTTGTATGTAGCATTTATGGATCTGGAGAAGGCATATGATAGAGTTGATAGAGATGCTCTGTGGAAGGTATTAAGAATATATGGTGTGGGAGGAAAGTTGTTAGAAGCAGTGAAAAGTTTTTATCGAGGATGTAAGGCATGTGTACGTGTAGGAAGAGAGGAAAGTGATTGGTTCTCAGTGAATGTAGGTTTGCGGCAGGGGTGTGTGATGTCTCCATGGTTGTTTAATTTGTTTATGGATGGGGTTGTTAGGGAGGTAAATGTAAGAGTCCTGGAAAGAGGGGCAAGTATGAAGTCTGTTGGGGATGAGAGAGCTTGGGAAGTGAGTCAGTTGTTGTTCGCTGATGATACAGCGCTGGTGGCTGATTCATGTGAGAAACTGCAGAAGCTGGTGACTGAGTTTGGTAAAGTGTGTGGAAGAAGAAAGTTAAGAGTGAATGTGAATAAGAGCAAGGTTATTAGGTACAGTAGGGTTGAGGGTCAAGTCAATTGGGAGGTGAGTTTGAATGGAGAAAAACTGGAGGAAGTGAAGTGTTTTAGATATCTGGGAGTGGATCTGTCAGCGGATGGAACCATGGAAGCGGAAGTGGATCATAGGGTGGGGGAGGGGGCGAAAATTTTGGGAGCCTTGAAAAATGTGTGGAAGTCGAGAACATTATCTCGGAAAGCAAAAATGGGTATGTTTGAAGGAATATTGGTTCCAACAATGCTGTATGGTTGCGAGGCGTGGGCTATGGATAGAGTTGTGCGCAGGAGGATGGATGTGCTGGAAATGAGATGTTTGAGGACAATGTGTGGTGTGAGGTGGTTTGATCGAGTAAGTAACGTAAGGGTAAGAGAGATGTGTGGAAATAAAAAGAGCGTGGTTGAGAGAGCAGAAGAGGGTGTTTTGAAATGGTTTGGGCACATGGAGAGAATGAGTGAGGAAAGATTGACCAAGAGGATATATGTGTCGGAGGTGGAGGGAACGAGGAGAAGAGGGAGACCAAATTGGAGGTGGAAAGATGGAGTGAAAAAGATTTTGTGTGATCGGGGCCTGAACATGCAGGAGGGTGAAAGGAGGGCAAGGAATAGAGTGAATTGGAGCGATGTGGTATACAGGGGTTGACGTGCTGTCAGTGGATTGAATCAAGGCATGTGAAGCGTCTGGGGTAAACCATGGAAAGCTGTGTAGGTATGTATATTTGCGTGTGTGGGTGTGTGTATGTACATGTGTATGGGGGGGGGTTGGGCCATTTCTTTCGTCTGTTTCCTTGCGCTACCTCGCAAACGCGGGAGACAGCGACAAAGTATAAAAAAAAAAAAAAAAAAAAAAAAATATATATATATATATATATATATATATATATATATTTATTAGTACATTATTCCTGGGGATAGGGGAGAAAAAATACTTTCAACGTATTCCCTGCCTGTAGAAGGCGACTGAAAGGGGAAGGAGCTGGGGACTGGAAATCCTCCGCTTCTATTTTTGATTTTTCGAAAGAGGGAACAGAGAAGGGGGCCAAGTGAAGATATTCCCTCTACGACTCTGTCCTCTGTTCGTAACGCTACGTCGGTAACGCAAAACATGGTGAATATGTATGAAAAAAATTGAATGTAAATACATATATGTCGTTAACGGGATAGCCTTGATTTGGGCCTCGACTGCCGTTGCCGTCTCAGCAAACAAAGAAAAAATACAGCCAGCTACTAGTAACTCAGTTTTATCCATCAAACCTTATCCACAACAACATCAAGTCCCTCAACAAATTTACTCATGGCCCACAGCTGCTTGCTTCACCTACAGCCCAAGCCAAGAAAGTCAAGTTTCAGGCAAACCATTATCAACCTTAACTATGGATCTAACAACCTCATATATACAAGTCATCTACAGATCTAGGAGCTATTGAAATGCGATTCACCCTAAGCGTCGGCGGCTACGGGTTTACAAGTCAGTTACAAGTAAATAAATCATCCAAGGAGCAAGCACCTACAGATTACCTGCATGGCCAACAGCTACACAAGGTATCAGGTCATCTACAGATCTAGCTGCAAAGAACTACGTAGCAGCTGCAAGGATTAGAGTCTCCCACATCTTCAGCAGCTGCGTCATCAATTGTCCCAGAGTTAATTTGATGGTTCACATTGCTATAGCTAAATTGATAACATTCATGCTTTCGATTGGAGCTCGGAACCATTAGAACAGAGTTGCTGAAATGAACAGAAAGCAAATAAATACTTGAAAGTTGTTTCCTGTGTCAGTTAAGATGAAAAGGTCAAGAAGGGCGACTTAGTTCTGGTTTAGGAGTGAAAATAGTAGTCAGGCAAGTGCTTACTCATGGGTGAGTAATTATGAGCTGGCTTTAACTAAAGGCAGTAGATATTCTTTTGTTGTGAGAGTAAATGTCTGATCAGGATAAAACAGATTTTGACGATTGAAAAAGGGTTTCACAGGAAATGGAACTAAGGCTGGATTGGGGTAATGTTTTCGGACGTTCAGCAAGAATAATGTACCAATTTCTGCCAGACTGTTCCCCTTAACCAGCCATCATCGGCCCTTTCTCTAACAATCTTTAGCGAGGAGAGTCTTGGAGCGGTGGGAAATGTTAAAAGGTGATGAAAGTCGGGTAGTGGGGAGAGGAATTTGAATGTGGTGTGAATGATAAAGGAGATAAAGTGGAGATAAAGGTTGGAGATTGGTGAAATTAAGGAGTAGACAGAAGGGTTTCAGGATAACGAGAGATAGCCCATGGACGGCGGGAAGGAGTGCCAAGGAGTTGCAATAGAATTAGAAAATGAAAGGATAAGGGAAATAAATAGATGCTGACGATATTGTAAGATCACTTAAGAATATGATGGGGTCAGAGGTAGTGAAAGGAGCCAAAGGCTGGTGAAGAGATTTAGGGAATGAGAATGGTCATTTCTTCCTGAGGAAAACCAGAGGTTAGGAAGGGAATGAGATCATGAAGAAATTCAGTAGATGAGAAGGTGGGAGGGTCATGGGTTCGTGAGGTGGGTCGAGGTTTATGCTAAGGATCAGGAAACGGGAAGGATGCGAGAGGTCAAAAGTTAGAGAGGCAGGCTACGAGGAGAGAGGAAGTTGCGAAGGAAATGGCGAGACGAGTCACTGGCTTAGGAAAATCAGATGGAGTGATCATGATGGTTATATGGATGAAGGATTAGAGTTAGTAAGTCGTGTGGAGGTATTGGATTCTTGAGGACGATCTTGAAGTAGAAAGAGGAACTAGATCTTAAGGGCAGTGCTCCTGAGGAGGATCGAGGAACGCTCAGAGGTCAAGGGGCTATGAGTAGATTCCGAGAAGTGAGCATCGGATGTCAATTACTTTGCTGAGAGAGAGAAGAGGATCGAATTAATGAGCGGAGTTATAACATGAATAGGGTTTAGACTGGACCACAGTTGGAAAAATATTCATAAAGATCAAGATCTTTTCACAAAGATCACATGAAGTTTATTATAAAAAGATCGCCGATAGATCAAGGCGTAAGAAGGATCACGTAACCCTGTTGACAAGTGATGAACACGGGATGGATATGAGGAATCAATATGAGGAATACATTCAAAAGCGATTCAGTGTAAAAGAGAGTTTGGTACGAGTCGCTGGGAAGATTTGGGTGGGGCAAACATTTGTGCGATTCATGTTTAGAGTCCTGAAAATGTTCCGAGGGATCGTAACGACATGAAAAAGCTTTCCGTTCGTCGTTTAGAAGATCTGAATATTTTGAGTGGTTATGTATGTTTTCAGAAATATCTGTGGCAGTCAAGATAATAATGTGAACATTCCTCTTCCTTGATCATTGTCACTTCTGTGGAATACTCATAACATTAGCTTATTTGTTTTACATCAGTAAAAGAAACCCCGTAGTTAGTTTTGCCGACAATTATAGAATATATAGCGAGACAAACGAAAAGAAAAAAAAAGCTAATTATATATGTGAGCAGTCTATGAATGATGCTAGGTGTTTACGCAAGATGTTACTTGCACGAATAAATCTTTTGGAAACGAGACTTCAAGTTAGAAGAGAAGTGTTGTTCATTATCAAGCACACAACATGTGAGACTGTCATAAGAACTCTGACCTTCTCTGTGATCTTTATCGAACAACACGACCATCATCAGCCGTCATCTCTATGGGATCATATGATATGACGGTATGATTCAGACGCAGCTATTACTCTATCTAAAAACTATTTCACCCGACGTAAACTAACGTAACCTAAAGAAGGATGGTAAACAGTTCTTAATGTTTATTTATACTCAAACTAATCAGCTACATCTAACCAGGAAAGAAAAGCTTAATGAGAATTGCAAGGATATGCTGAACGAGTCTGAATACTTCAGTCAAGCTGAGGAAATGAATACTCTATACGCCACGAGCATTATAAGACTTCATTCCCACCTGCCGAGTTGGAGGAAGAGGGGGACCAGCTTCCATGCACAACACACCTCCTCCTAAGGCTGGTGAGGCCAAGGCCAGGTTCCAACCACAACACAGCTTCTCTTATGGTTGGGGAGGAGAGGATCAGGTTCCAACAACAAACTTCATATAAAGTGGGGAGGACGGGGCCAAGTTCCAATTACAACGCACCTTCTCCCCCAAAGACTGGAGATGAGGGGTCAAAGTTCACAAACTACACACCTTCTCCTAAGCTGAGGGTTCGAGTGCCAGGTTAGACATATTGATGTTCAGAACTGGCGAACTTATTACCTTTGTGGTCTGTGAAAAGCTAGAAAATAGCCACCACAATATTGTTAGAGTTGCTGTAATCTGACGATTCGATTTCAAAGGAAACATGACGGTACTCAAGTTTAGGTTATCTGACTGCAATAACTTACATCATGACTCGGGTCAAGTAAATTTGATCAGACTGGTAGATTTGGATACAGTTGAAAAGATCTGAAACGATTCAAAAATACATTACTTACCTCTAGAAAAAAAAAAGATAGCATCTCTAGAAAGGTGATAAAGGTCTGTAAAAGGTAGGAGCCAAGTAGAAGCAAAGAAATAGATTACTTAAAACGTACAAGAGTGGTGAAAAATTATGACCGAGTGTACATATGATTGCAAAGACAATGTAGGACGGAAATTAGACCTAGCAAGAACAAAAATTTCTTAATGTGAAAAAACACCCTAAAGATATATTTTTTGAATGTTAATAAGAAAGAATCAAAGAAACTACTGGTCAAATATTAAATCATAATGAAGCATTGATAGATGTCACTAAAGAAATGGCTTCCTTTCTTGACAAGTTTTTTGACAGGTATTTACCAACGAAAATTCGTTAAGATATCACCAACGCCAAATATATTTCTCAAACTATATCCAAATAAATTAACAGGTCCAGGCGATATCTCCAAGTATAACGAAAGAAGCTAGACAGCAATTAGCTTTTCTGTTCACCAAAATAGTCAACAAATCAATGCAGGAAGGAAAAACTCTTGATGCGTGGAAGCTAGCTAACGTAACACAAATATTAAAAATCGGTGACGAGAAATGTACTTCGGATTTCCTCCTCATTAGCTTTACTTCAATCATAGGCAAAGTATGAGAAACAATAATTAGAGAAAAAGGCGATCATTCTCAAAGAAAATAGTTTGATAACTGACCAACATGGTTTCTGATGTTATATACTTGGAATATCGGAAAGCCTTCGATAAAGTACTAAATAAGATATCGCTAAATAAGATTAAAGATCATATATATCCGATTGGCTCAACCCAAATTCTCCTGTTGAGGCTGAGGAGGATGGGATAAAATGAAGCATCTGATTGGCCTCACGTCTACAGCGGAGCTCTACAAGGCGCACTTCTAGATCCCATACTTTTCTTCGTCTACATAAAATACCTGGAGAAAGGACTCGCTGGCAGAAACTAAAGATTCTCTGACAACATAAAACTGGGAGAATTAGCCAACTAAAAGGAAGACTGCCTGCAGATTCAGAGGGATTTAGATAAAACAATGCAGTGGTTAGAGACATGACAGATGGATTTCCATGTCAACAAATGCAAAGTCATGCATCATTGTTCCAAAATTCTAGGTGGGCACAAGACTTTTGGTAAACCTTTACAAGAAGTTAAAGAGAAAAGGGTCTGTGATAATCAGAAATGACCTTAAGCATGGTAAACAATGCCTAGCTATTTACGCAAGGTGAACCCAATATGACCTTAGTTTTCATAGCTCGAAATACAAGCTACAAAGGATACGATACTCATCCCTTACATACCCTTGTTAAATTCCATTTACAGTACGCTGTTCATTACTATTTACCATACCTCAACAATGATTAAGAGAAACTTTAGCGAATTAGAAAAAAGGCCAACAAATGCAATTCCTTGACCCCCAAAATAAGTTATACAAGGAAACTGAAAGATAAAACTATCTTCTCTAAAAAGAACTGCAAAACCTGAGGGAGACCCATAGAAGTGCTTAAAATGCTAAGCAATTTCGATGACATGTAAAAATCTCATCACTTCAGTCTGACTTTGCAAGATATAATGGCATGAAGGTAAAAGATGCAATGATAATTGCAAAATTTTTCACATGTAAAGTGATGGAGTACTGGAATGAATTACCTCGTCATAAATGCTTGTATTACAAATACCTTCAAGTCGAAGCTAGACAAATACTTTATGACATCTGTTATCAGTATAAAAATCTAAGTCGTCATTAATCTTTTTCCCTAGAATCCTACCACAGAGCAGATGTCGCCAAATTGATGGGGAACTTTTTCCATTCAATATACCTAAAACATTTCCATGACTATCTTATCTCTGAACTAAATATTTTCTAATCATTTTCCTGACGGCAGTCGAGTCGGAGGGAGAGGTGGATGGGACCTAGGTGCCTGTTCCTTTATTCTACCACTGTATGTAGAAAATTTCTACATAATTTCGTTATGGGGCATCAGAATTCCTTTTATCTGTCCTTCACATATACTTCCATGTACAGCACACCTTCTCTTAAGTCTGGGGAAAAGGAGACATGGTTCATACGACACACACCTCCACCTAAGGTGGGATGGGGGTCAGACTCCGTTGCCTGACACACGGCACACCAGGGGTAGGACGTGGCGAGGGGACAGCACACCACAGCGACAATTAGGAGAATGGGACGTTGAGGGAAAGCTTTCAGGATGCAGTTTAATTTCCCAGGACGGTTGGGAATGTTATTCAACCAGTAGTATCACATTTCACCGTCCTCGCAGGAGAAACATGACTATATTCATTGTATGTTATCAGCAGAATCACAACACAAATATCAAGAGGAAAAGATAATTTCCCCATTTGTTTTTTTCTTTCATCATATATTTTCTAACATTTCACCTCGAAATTTAGATAGGCGCAATGAAAGAATGAAATGGTCTCTTACAGTCTCCATTTCTTTGAGAGCCCACAATACGACTGGACGTGACTGACCACACAGTCGACTTTTTGACTTACCACGTAGCAAGACTTTGCGTGTCTGACCAGTTAGCAAGACAGTACATAGAGCATACAGTTGGACTGCGTTGCTGACCACACAGACTGCATATGGCTAACCACACAAATAGACGGTAAGTGGCTGTCTACAGAGTACATGGCTGATTTAATTGGCTGACCACACAGACTACATTAGCAGATTTAGGCCAGAAGGTACATCACATAAGCCAAAAGCTCAAATGAAGTCGCTGACCAGCTGCCGATGACCTTCAGACTTGGACTTACACTGAGCACAAGTTCCCACAAAGAAATTCGGAGAATTGCGGAAGGATAATGTTTAGTGGAATAACCAATCACTCCTGACGTTTATCCCCTCATATCGGAACACGTTCCTTTTTTAGTTTAGTCATTGTGCGTTTGGCAACCTCCTAGGTTTGTCAACAAAGTACAGACACTACCCGAATGCCTTTTCGAGGTACCCTCACAACCTCTTAACCAAACCATATCTATACAGTTAGATTTTCATAGACCTTTTCCATTTTTCATCGTTGTTCATTTCAGAAGTCTAGTTTAATAATTCTAGGATACTTTTTTTCTAACGCAGTTTTATCTCAAGCAATTCTCTTTCTACATCTACTGATAAAACAGATATCCCGTCATCATATGTACACTGAATATATAACTAGCCTTCATTACTGTTTAGCTTTCAGTCTTGCAACAGTTGTAAGCTTCTCTCACTTTATGCACGATTATCCGGCTACTGAAACCGACTGGAACACTGAATAGTTCGGTAGCGAAGAAAATTCAATTAAGCAAGAACTCATTTCTCCCTGGAGCAGGTCACACGCACAAGTTCACACACACACTATAATGTATTGCAACACGACGTAACATTTTTTTACCTAAAACCTTTCAGAATGTGCGAGTTGGAGGTTGTGGACCAAAACGTTGCTGTGATAGATGACAGCATTACTAGTATGATGGTAATGGATGAGAATGCCGGGTGACCGATGGTGGCACGTCCTTCTTGCTGGTGCGGGCGAAAGGTTGCCTCATAAGTCACTTTTACACAAGCCAATCCGCCCGTACGGCTGGTATTAGCATTATCGACGGAGACAATATGTCGACAAAAATTATTTGTACTAGAATAACGTTTTGAGCTAGTATACCGTCCACAACAAAAGTAACGGCAAAATACATGTATCTCAGTTTACATATCTGCGATACAGATTACTACCTGCGTATAGCTTTAAAAAGATTTATGAAAAATCTTTAGATTTTTATTCTAACAGGAATTTAAATCTTCAGTCAGTGTACATGTTATGAACAAAAAGTTCAACCTCATCAAGGAGACTTTAAAAAGTAACAAGATTACACGGTAAAAAGCTACAAGAGTATCTGGGTAGTGTCGCCTCTTATGGAAAAAAACATTTAGAAGATCGTTATCGTTGACACATTTTCATCCCATAATCACTACACCCCGCACACTTCGTAGGACCCAAAAATTTATTTTTCTTTTACGTTATCTTCGTACTCATCAATGAACTACACAGAGTCAAATTCGCAGTAGTTTTGCCCAGAAATAACCAAGATTGTGGTGATACAGCTCTCCCAACATTACAGAAAGATGTGGACATTCGTGAAGAAATCAAGATCAATACTAGATTTTAAATTACCGCAAGGAATTTCTCTGGATACAGTTAAAGATCTTACCTTAATAAGGATGAAACTGCAGGCCGATAAATCAACAGGCAAGTTCGAGTATTGTGAAGAACTTCAAAGGGAAACAGAACATACCTGAAAAAAAAATCTTTCGATGTTCATTCCGCATTAAGAAAAAGTTCGCAAAAAAAAAAAAAAAAAAAAAAACTATTTGAGGGTCCTGCAAGGACAACGAAAGAAATTTTAAAAGAATGAATAATAAATAAGAGTTAATGCTGGTCTCTGTCGAAATATATTTGACAATATCTTTATAAAAGTCTTGGATTCCTGGATGGAGTATTATTAAAAAAGGATCAAATGTGGAAAATGAAATATTTTACAGGGTAAAAAAAAAAGCCAAGCAATCGTTTAGCTTTTTTCTAAGTAAAATTTTAATGTTAACCACTTCCATTAATAGATTGAAGCACTTTTCGTACACCAATTTCTAGGATAAGTAGAGAAAAAATAATTGCAGTAACGTACTCTAATAACCTCTACACCGAATGAAAAATATATCTGGAGGCTCAAGTATCTTATAAGACATGACTAACCATGTTCTCTTTCTACCAAATATTGCTTCCTATCGATAAAATGCATTTGCAAAATTATTCCAGGTACATTAGGCCACAGTAGTTCGCCGACAGAGGTGGTGACACCGAATGGGAGGGAAGGAGTGAGAGTACGTGGAATAGTGATGAACTGTTAATTGCTATCAAGTGCATGTGGTTATTAGCACATTTGGGAAAGCAATAACGACATCCGATTAGAGGGTATTACAGAAGTGTTTGAAAAGCGATATTATCGATTACAGAAGGGCGAGTGGAAACGGTGAGCGGAGTACAAGGGAGGAGTGTGTTTAGAGATTACAAGACGCGACAATTTACCCGTAAATGTTGCACGTTCCTGTTAGTCTACGTATTTATACGAAACTATAAGGTATACAGAATCCTGCATGGACCTCCACGGTAAACACATGCTAATAAAATGTGATCTATTACGCGTTGGTTGACAGCTGCTGTACAACTGCATGTTAGCGACAACGCGAAATATTAAACACTTACATGCCTGATTGTCATACAAAACATAACACCGGACCAGTCTTAAAAAGCAATTAGACGGACCATCTGTCGAACAGTGAACGTTACTACTCTTCCATTTACCGTGACGCCATCCCCCATAACAGTCACCAGCTCAGTTGACAAACATTAGGTTTGTGCTCGCGAACTCGTGTGGCCTAACAGATGCTTCTTCAACCCAATGATTGAAATACACGAATTTAAATCACGTGACCATCTTAATATAGCCAAGCATCCTCCTCCACTGCGTGGGCTAACGAGCTCAATGTTATAGTTAACTTTAATCAGCTACAGTTCCAGGGCTGATGAGCACACAATTTTAAACTGGTCTAATCAGAATCTATGCATGTTCAGTAATGGACACTTCAGTGAAGCATTTCATTTCGAAATATTTAGCCTATAATGGTACCCGTCTGTACGTATACATCATGATAGTTCCCCTTAAAACTAAAGTTCATACACAATTCTCACTGGTACCGGCCTGTCACCACTTTAAAAGCTTCGTTCTATATTACTTAGTTGTATGGCCACCAATATCCATGTTTGTCTGGACAAGTGGTAGGAATAACCAAGTCTGTGTTGCTGGACAAGCGATACGAGTTTCAATTTCCTTAGATTACTAAACCGTGCAATACCTAAGCTCATCTAACGCTTTTAAAGGAACTCATGGTAGAAGAGAAAATTTCGAGAATGGGTTTTACATCGGTACAAACCTTCCAGATAAATCTTCAATCTACCTGGCATAAGCGAGATCTTTATAAAGTAAAAGGAAATTTTACTAAACTCATCATAAACGTACACTAAATCCAAGAATTTCAGGCATAAATCAATATAAAAAGCCATGTTTAATGGATTAAAATGTTACAAAAATCACATTCGCAAAGCAAACTACGTACTGTAAGAAAAATAGATTTAGTGAAATTACGGAAGGAGCAAAACCAGCACATGTATAACCTTTATATATTTCAAGACTTCCCTTCATACGACCTTACCTATACCAATTTCTTTCGCGAAACTGCATTAACATCTACAATGAATTTCCTAGCGTGACAAAACCATTAAACCAGCATTGACGAAGGTAAATATTCATACCAAGTACTTCACGTTCAATTTGTTCCAAGAAATATTTACCTGTTACATCAGCAACCAGCATGGGTTTCGGCAATAGCCGATGTGATGCCAACCAACACGGACATTCCACTCGCTTTGACTATTACAGTAACGACAAATCTTCGCCTCCTTGCACTCGATCTTGTGTTTCTCTTCTCGTATCTTCAATCATTTGACAAAACCTTTATCACATTTGGTAATCGCGAACAAACGATGACAGTATGTCACTCCGCTTAGAGAGAACGCTACGCAGTCATGACACCTGCAAGCTTAATTGTCTCTAACCTTCTGGCCACAAACTGGGGTCCCAAGTGGACCAACTGCGTCGCCTAATGACGTAGGGACTCTAGCTGCACCAATCATCGACCAGAATGATTTGTTTACATAGGCTGGGCTACAACGACTGTTCTAACTATCCGTTAGTTGTGATACAATCACATGGTGGTAAGGTAAAACATGATTTTTTTTTCACTTACGACATAGAGAATGAAACCAAAGAAGATATATACATTAAGGTCAGTTATAAAGATCTCAGGTAATCGAAAATGTTTGGAGGAATAAGACAATCTTCCATCAGAACAACATGTTTGTCACCGTCTGAACTAGCCAGCCAGCCTGCCTGCCGCGTGCTGACTGACACTTCGATAAGAAGGGTGAACCAGCAGCATGATTTTATAACACGGAAGAATGTATATCTTATCTATATAATTCATTATTTGAGCATCCAAATGTAAGAATAGGAAAGCGTCTCAAGGAGTTTTTAAATAGAAAAAATTTAACTTTCTTGTTGGTATGAGTCTATGTCACATTCCCAACTGAAGCAAACCCCATCGGTGTCCCGGGTCAGTACCGTCCTTCATAGTGAAGCATTGACGGCAAGCCTGCCTGGCTCTTATTGTACCTGGTCATTAATCCAGCTGTGAGCCTTGCTTCAAGTCCACTAAAGGACCTTGCTGTGAGCTTTGCTTCAAGTTCAATCAAGATCCTGTCATGAACAATGTTACAGCTTCGTCCAAAATACATCTGATTCATTCGTTAAAACTCTTAGAATATGTTCGCTTTGTTAGTACGTGAACTTCTAGGAATACGCGCTTCTGTGCGTGCATGGGGAGCCACGCGCACACGTTTGATTTCCAGAGATCATGTGCGTAAAATGTGCTCATGTAGTACAATGTGCCTAATTGATATTTTCATTGCCTCTCTGCTTTACGCATGCGTGTGTGATTACCTGCTTGTACGGTATGAGGACATAGTTTCAGATTTGAGGGGCGGCCACACCTCTAAGTATGAAGAGATTTTCACAGGGATGGCCTAGCTAGTAGATGCTACTTTCTCCATCCAACTCTCTCTCTCTCTCTCTCTCTCTCTCTCTCTCTCTCTCTCTCTCTCTCTCCCGAAAAAAAAGAAAGATCACCAAATGATCATTCGTCTTCTTCATACATACATGTACACGAACAAAGACACCCATCGGAACACACACAATACAAGAATAGAAAAGAATTCACACACAAAGACAAACTTACATGCATATGTACATATACACATAACATAAAAATACATACAAACGCACAGACGTACATTCCTACACACGTATCTAGAAGCTAACAGATGCGTATACACAAGTAAACGTAAAAACAGACATATACACAAAAACACAAATCAACACATTCACCTATATACAGACGCATAAATCTACTCACATGCACACGAAAGTATGCATTTGAAACACACATACAGAACAACTACACACACACACACACACACACACACACACACATACAGACAGACTCACACACACACATACATATTCAAACACCACCGGTTTCCGTGGTGTAGTGTTTAGCGATATTGACTATGGATCACCACGTACCCGCCTGTGGCTGGGCCAGCATGCGTTCGAATTCTAGGCGCGACAGTCATTCCACACTCAACCTAGATATTCATCCTTCCCTTGGGGAAGGTCGGTATATGTGTGCCTGGCTCAAGTTGGGGTGCGTGTATGTATTTATAATACACAGAATGAAATTCATGACACATATACAAGGTTGATAGACGGAAGAGAGAGAGAGAGAGAGAGAGAGAGAGAGAGAGAGAGAGAGAGAGAGAGAGAGAGAGAGAGAGAGAGACTCAATACTGTTTTAGCGTTCGTATCAGAACTTTCATGTGGCAAGATGATGGAGATATATAACAAGAAGTGTTGGTATGTTTCTCTTTTTTCTTTTGTGCTAAGTTTACATGAAGACCTCGTCAGGTCGGGTCAGGGTCGATTGAACACGTGAGATTATCACTGTTTTACATGACTGCTGATGTCTTCTTCAGGCGAGCCCTGCCTGCTGAGGACGATAATGAGCTCAGTCGTGTGGCTGGAGTTGTCGTGGTTATGAGGTGTTGAACGTGGTGTAGCTGGTGTTCTCTGTGTGGCGGGAGTTGTCGTCGTTGTGCTGGTGTTGTGCGTGGTGTAACTGATGTTCTTGGTGTGGCTGGCGTTGCTGTGGTGTAGCTGGAGTTGTTCGTGGTGAGACGCGTGTTGTTCGTCGTGCGGATAAAGTTGCCCGTGCTGAGGCCTGTTTTGTGTGTGGATGGCGTTATTCGTGCTGCTAATGTTTGTGGTGAGGCTGGTGTTATCCGTGTTGCTAGTGGAGTTGTTCGTGGTGAGGCTGGTGTTGTCCATGTTGTGGTTGGTGTTATCCGAAGCCAAGGAAACCGCATATTAGACTTTACAGTTGCCTATCCTGGCATGATATGGAGATAATACTTAAACTAAACCAAAAAAAAAAAAAAAAGTTAAAATACACAAGGGAGAAATGAAACCACGGCAGTGTTTGGAAAGATAAAGAAAAGATAAGATTAGAAACATAGTGACGAGACAAGTAACCGGGACACCAGCGAAACTAGAAGATGTAGACGGGAAAAAATTAAGATGTTTCAGGTAAACTGAACGAATGAACTTGAAGGCTACTTAATTATACTTAACAGTCAGTATCAGAGACTCCAAGTAGGAGCCGAGGAGAGAGCTAATTGTAAGGCCTTCAAATGACAGGCGCAAACCTGTCCCCGGCAGGTTTAGGCGTGGCCGTGTTGTTTGACGAATATTGCAATATTCTACAACAGCATTACCTAGTTGAACCAAAAGTCCAATTCAATATTAGATGCTGAATATTCTGGACAAGGCTACGACTGCATACAGCAACTTGGCATCCAGGTTATATACAACTTCACTTTGACTAATGACATCAGAGTCAGAAAGATGTACCACTCATTAGCTTGCTTTGAGTTTAGATTATTTCCTTAAAGATCTCGAAAATATTCGAAGTATTTACGCTGTGATTATAAGGCTCCAAGAGCCTTAATCAAAGTGAGTGCTTCGTGATACACACACACAAAAAACTGGGTCTTACTCATTACTATTGTTGTGTTATTCGATTTTTTAATGTTAATAGAGAACCTCAGTGTGCGACATTCTTGGCCATCAAGGTTGATTGCATATATGTAAGATTTTCTTGACGAATCGTTAAATGAAATGTAGTAGTTGTAGTGGCCATGAGATAAGGGAACTAAGCTTCGTAAGCAATCTTACATCTTTATTTTTATTTGACGTATATGCACATTTAGTGGACTTTAACCGTTTCATCAACAGGCATCTTCACGTAAGAGGGAAAGATGATATTGTAGCTGATGCATTGACCCGCATTTCGTATTCTCTTCCAGATTCGAAGAATGTTATGAATTTCCATTCTATTATCATGTCATGGACTTTTTGTTATATAAGTTATTAATAAAGTGATGTAAGAATTATAGTTATTACTATTATATAAAAACAAGGCTTTTATGTTTAAAGTACTGTAAGAATCATAGTTATGACTTTTATGTAAAAACAAGGCTTTTATGTTTAAAGAATGATTCTGAGGGCTAGAGCTGAATTCTTGAAACGCAGAGTTGCTGTCTCTGCTCGTTGATTGTTAGTTGCTTACACGTGCGCACTGGTTTCTCTGTATAATCAGGTTGTATTTGCCCTTTTTGTCGTCATCAGTCCTCCATTAATTGCCATATATAAAAATAAGGGTCTAAACATTATGTACAGAAGGAAAGAGAACAGTATCTATGAGTACATGTAAATTTCACATTTAATTAGAATGAATGTTTCGCTGGCTAGTCCGCCACAGCGAATGTCTTGGATGATATTCATTTACCTGTTTCAAAGTCTTTTTCATTAAAATGATAAGATTTTGTATAAAAGACCGTGTATTTCAATTCAATGGAGAATATTATGCTCAAAAATTTGGTATGGCAATTGGTAACCCTCTTTCACCTGTACTAAGTATTCTTTACATTATTTGGAATTTTCTGAAACAAAATTGCTAGAGGATATCTTACCTTTTAATGCAATTTGGTTTAGGTATTTAGATGATGTTCTTTATGTTTGGCCAACAAATGAGAATCTACAAATATTTCTACCCCTACTTAACAATTTAGTACCTTCCATCAAATTTGCTGCAGAAAATGAAAATAATGGTATGTTACCATTTTTAGATAGCAAGATCCATAGGCAAGGAAACAAGTTTAAGTTTAGCACATACAGAAAACCTACCAATGTATGCTCATATATCCATTATTATTCATCTCAAAATGACAGCGTTAAATTATCATCATTTCAATCTATGTTCCTTGGGACATTACGTATTTGCAGTCCAGAGTTTATTGATGATGAGTTTGAGAAGATATATTCTATTGGATCTAAGTTAAAGTACCCTAGATCTTTCATTGATAAACCCCTTAAGTTAGCAAAGAAATCATTTTATGGAGTTGAGTCCAAACCTCCCATTGACACCAAGAGTCTTTTAGTTCTCCCTTTTAATAATAATTCTACTCTACTTCCCATGTTGCTTAAATCCTTTAATGTAATTGTTGCCTTCAGCAACAGTAATACTATAAAGAATATTTTAATGAGGAATTCACCAGAAAATTCTCCTAGATGCATCTATAAAGTGCCATGTAGAAATTGTGATGAATTTTATCTAGGACAGACTGGTAAGGATCTTTCTGTTAGACTTAAGCAACATGAATATAGTATAAGAACGGGACAAGAATCAAATGCCTTGTTTAATCACGTTAAAAACTATGATCATTGTATTGACTGGAGTAACGCCATCTCAGTTATTAACTCTTAACTCTATTACCACGAGAAATATCATTGTAAAATGATAAGTTTATGAACGCTCGTTGTCTGTCTTGGACAATTGCATGTTTACCAAATGGCGTCCTAGTTTCGTCTCATCGATGTATATCAACTAATTGTTATATTTCTCTTTTGTGTCTTCCCTGATGATGTGATTGTTACACGAAACTGTATATCTTGATCACGCGCAAAATTGTGATCCTTCCCAATATACATATATATTATATGTGTATATTCATATTTATGTATATGTGTGTATGTGGGCGTTTATGTAAACATATGTGTATATGAATGGATGGGCCGTTCTTCGCAAGTTTCCTGGCGCTACCTCGATGACCTGGGAAACGGCGAACAAGTATAATAAAAAGTCTAATTATTCATTCATTTTGCTTTGTCGCTGTCTCCCGCGTTTGCGAGGTAGCGCAAGGAAACAGACGAAAGAAATGGCCAAACCCACCCCCATACACATGTATATACATACACGTCCACACACGCAGATATACATACCCATACATCTCAATGTACACATATATATATACACACACAGAAAAATATATATATACACATGCACGCAATTCACACTGTCTGCCTTTATTCATTCCCATCGCCACCTCGCCACACATGGAATAACATCCCCCTCCCCCCTCATGTGTGCGAGGTAGCGCTATGAAAAGACAACAAAGGCCCCATTCATTCACACTCAGTCTCCAGCTGTCATGCAATAATGCCCGAAACCACAGCTCCTTTTCCACATCCAGGACCCACAGAACTTTCCATGGTTTACCCCAGACGCTTCACATGCCCTGATTCACTCCATTGACAGCACGTCGACCCCGGTATGCCACATCGATCCAATTCACTCTATTCCGTGCCCGCCTTTCACCCTCCTGCATGTTCAGGCCCCGATCACTCAAAATCTTTTTCACTCCATCTTTCCACCTCCAATTTGGTCTCTCACTTCTCCTCGTTCCCTCCACCTCTGACACATATATCCTCTTGGTCAATCTTTCCTCACTCATTCTCTCCATGTGCCCAAACCATTTCAAAACACCCTCTTCTGCTCTCTCAACCACACTCTTTTTATTTCTACACATCTCTCTTACCCTTACATTACTTACTCGATCAAACCACCTCACACCACATATTGTCCTCAAACATCTCATTTCCAGCACATCCACCCTCCTGCGCACAACTCTGTCCATAGCCCACGCCTCGCAACCATACAACATTGTTGGAACCACTATTCCTTCAAACATACCCATTTTTGCTTTCGGAGATAATGTTCTCGACTTCCACACATTCTTCAAGGCTCCCAGGATTTTCGCCCCCTCCCCCATCCTATGATTCACTTCCGCTTCCATGGTTCCAACCGCTGCCAAATCCACTCCCAGATAACTAAAACACTTTACTTCCTCCAGTTTTTCTCCATTGAAACTTACCTCCCAATTGATTTGACTCTCAACCCTACTGTACCTAATAACCTTGCTCTTATTCACATTTACTCTTAACTTTCTTCTTTCACACACTTTACCAAACTCAGTCACCAGCTTCTGTAGTTTCTCACATGAATAAGTCTATAATATATATATATATATATATATATATATATATATATATATATATATATATATATATATATATATATATATATATTTCTTTTCTTCCTTTCAAACTATTCGCCATTTCCCGCATTAGCAAGGTAGCGTTAAGAACAGAGGACTGGGCCTCTGAGGGAATATCCTCACCTGGCCCCCTTCTCTGTTCCTTCTTTGGGAAAATTACAAAAAAAACAAGAGGGGAGGATTTCCAGCCCCCCGCTCCCTCCCCTTTTAGTCGCCCTCTACGACACGCAGGGAATACGTGGGAAGTATTCTTTCTCCCCTATCCCCAGGGATAATATATATATATATATATATATATATATATATATATATATATATATATATATATATATATATATATATATATATATATCTTTCTTTTCTTTCTTTTAAACTATTCGCCATTTCTCGCGTTAGCGAGATAGCGTTAAGAACAGAGGACTGGGCCTTTTTTGGAATATCCTCACCTGGCCCCCTCTGTTCCTTCTTTTGGAAAAAAAAAAAAAAAAAAAAAACGAGAGGGGAGGATTTCCAGCCCCCCGCTCCCTCCCCTTTTAGTCGCCTTCTACGACACGCAGGGAATACGTGGGAAGTATTCTTAATCTCCTATCCCCAGGGATAATATATACATATATGTATATATATAATATATATATATATATATATATATATATATATATATATATATATATATATATATATATATATATATATATATATATATACATATACACACATATATATATATATATATATATATATAAATTATTTATATTCATTTTGCTTTGTCGCTGTCTCCCGCGTTTGCGAGGTAGCGCAAGGAAACAGACGAAGGAAATGGCCCAACCCACCCCCATACACATGTATATACATACACGTCCACACCCGCAAATATACATACCTATACATCTCAATGTACACATATATATACACACACAGACACACACATATACACCCATATATATATATATATATATATATATATATATATATATATATATATATATATATATATATATATATATATATATATATATATATATATGTATATATATCTATATATATATACATATATATATATATATATATATATATATATATATATATATATATATATATATATATATATATATATATATATATATATATATATATGTATATATATATATATATATATACATATATATATATATATATATATATAATCATCATGAAGGATCTTATACAAAGTGCTAAGTATTAAAATCATCTATTAATTAGTGATGCAAGATTAGTCACTTGAAATCAAGTCCAGATGACATTTACGATAGGTTTAAAGAAATGAAACAGCAGATCCCTTGAAGAAGACAGTATAAGGAGGAAAGAAAGGCCTTCGATGCAAATATCCACTGATTTGTTAGCGAAAGCTTCGTCTTGGAGGCCATAAAACCCAAGGAGTGGAACCACTTTGTTGGACGCCATCCTGCTGAGAGGCGCATCAGCTCAACTCACCGGATCTAAATCTCCTCTCGTGTAACACCCGCTTCCCATCCCCGCATAAAACACGATTTTCAGCCAAAAGTTATTGAGTCGATTGTATAGCGTTCGTCTGTGAAGTTATCGCTCTTCAGGATTTTATCACGAGCTACACTTATGCCCCGAGGCTCTGATTGTAAACCTCGACGCGGTATATCCCGCACAAATCTTCCAGAGCAGAGGGAAGATGTATTGTTGGGCTCTCTCAGGTCGCAGACAGCCAAGGGAGACATAGTGGCTATAATCTCTCTCTCTCTCTCTCTCTCTCTCTCTCTCTCTCTCTCTCTCTCTCTCTCTCTCTCTCTCTCTCTCTCTCTCTCTCTCCTTCCACAACCTGTCTATCTATCTATCAATCTATCTATCAATCTATCTATCTATCTATCTATCTATCTATATATATATATATATATATATTTATTATTTTTTTTATTATACTTTGTCGCTGTCTCCCGCGTTTGCGAGGTAGCGCAAGGAAACAGACGAAAGAAATGGCCCAACCCCCCCCAAACACATGTATATACATACGTCCACACACGCAAATATACATACCTACACAGCTTTCCATGGTTTACCCCAGACGCTTCACATGCCTTGATTCAATCCACTGACAGCACGTCAACCCCGGTATACCACATCGCTCCAATTCACTCTATTCCTTGCCCTCCTTTCACCCTCCTGCATGTTCAGGCCCCGATCACACAAAATCTTTTTCACTCCATCTTTCCACCTCCAATTTGGTCTCCCTCTTCTCCTCGTTCCCTCCACCTCCGACACATATATCCTCTTGGTCAATCTTTCCTCACTCATTCTCTCCATGTGCCCAAACCACTTCAAAACACCCTCTTCTGCTCTCTCAACTACGCTCTTTTTATTTCCACACATTTCTCTTACCCTTACGTTACTCACTCGATCAAACCACCTCACACCACACATTGTCCTCAAACATCTCATTTCCAGCACATCCATCCTCCTGCGCACAACTCTATCCATAGCCCACGCCTCGCAACCATACAACATTGTTGGAACCACTATTCCCTCAAACATACCCATTTTTGCTTTCCGAGATAATGTTCTCGACTTCCACACATTCTTCAAGGCCCCCAGAATTTTCGCCCCCTCCCCCACCCTATGATCCACTTCAGCTTCCATGGTTCCATCCGCTGCCAGATCCACTCCCAGATATCTAAAACACTTCATTTCCTCCAGTTTTTCTCCATTCAAACTCACCTCCCAATTGAATTGACCCTCAACCCTACTGTACCTAATAACCTTGCTCTTATTCACATTTACTCTTAACTTTCTTCTACCACACACTTTACCAAACTCAGTCACCAGCTTCTGCAGTTTCTCACATGAATCAGCCAGCAGCGCTGTATCATCAGCGAACAACAACTGAATCACTTCCCAAGCTCTCTCATCCCCAACAGACTTTATACTTGCCCCTCTTTCCAAAACTCTTGCATTTACCTCCCTAACAACCCCATCCATAAACAAATTAAACAACCATGGAGACATCACACACCCCTGCCGCAAACCTACATTCACTGAGAACCAATCACTTTCCTCTCTTCCTACACGTACACATGCCTTACATCCTCGATAAAAACTTTTCACTGCTTCTAACAACTTGCCTCCCACACCATATATTCTTAATACCTTCCACAGAGCATCTCTATCAACTCTATCATATGCCTTCTCCAGATCCATAAATGCTACATACAAATCCATTTGCTTTTCTAAGTATTTCTCACATACATTCTTCAAAGCAAACACCTGATCCACACATCCTCTACCACTTCTGAAATCACACTGCTCTTCCCCAATCTGATGCTCTGTACATGCCTTCACCCTCTCAATCAATACCCTCCCATATAATTTACCAGGAATACTCAACAAACTTATACCTCTGTAATTTGAGCACTCACTCTTATCCCCTTTGCCTTCGTACAATGGCACTATGCACGCATTCCGCCAATCCTCAGGCACCTCGCCATGAGTCATACATACATTAAATAACCTTACCAACCATTCAACAATACAGTCACCCCCTTTTTTAATAAATTCCACTGCAATACCATCCAAACCTGCTGCCTTGCCGGCTTTCATCTTCCGCAAAGCTTTCACTACCTCTTCTCTGTTTACCAAATCATTTTCCCTAACCCTCTCACTTTGCACACCACCTCGACCAAAACACCCTATATCTGCCACTCTATCATCAAACACATTCAACAAACCTTCAAAATACTCACTCCATCTCCTTCTCACATCACCACTACTTGTGATATATATATATATATATATATATATATATATATATATATATATGTATATATATATATATATATATATATGTATATATATATATATATATATATATATATATATATATATATATATATATATATATATATATATATATATATATATATATATATATATATATATATATATATATATATACATATATATATATATATATATATATCCCTGGGGATAGGGGAGGAAGAATATTTCCTACATATTCTCTGCGTGTCTTAGAAGGCGACTAAAAGGGGAAGGAGCGGGGGACTGGAAATACTCCCCTCTCGTTTTTTTTTCTTTTTTAATTTTCCAAAAGAAGGAACAGAAAATATAAGGAAAAGAGGATATTCCCTCAAAGGCCCAGTCCTCTGTTCTTAACGCTACCTCGGTAACGCGGGAAATGGCGAACAGTTTGAAAAAGAAAAGAAAAAAGAATATATATATATATATATATATATATATATATATATATATATATATATATATATATATATATATATATATATATATATATATATAGATTGGGGAAGAGCAGTGTGGTTTCAGAAGTGGTAGAGGATGTGTGGATCAGGTGTTTGCTTTGAGGAATGTATGTGAGAAATACTTAGAAAAGCAAATGGATATGTATGTAGCATTTATGAATCTGGAGAAGGCATTTGATAGAGATGATAGAGATGCTCTGTGGAAGGTACTAAGAATATATGGTGTGGGAGGCAAGTTGTTGGAAGCAGTGAGAAGTATACATCGAGGATGTAAGGCATGTGTACGTGTAGGAAGAGAGGAAAGTGATTGGTTCTCAGTAAATGTACGTTTGCGGCAGGGGTGTGTGATCTCTCCATGGTTGTTTAATTTGTTTATGGATGGGGTTGTTAGGGAGGTGAATGCAAGAGTTTTGGAAACAGGGGCAAGTATGCAGTCTGTTGGGGATGAGAGAGCTTGGGAAGTGAGTCAGTTGTTGTTCGCTGATGATACAGCGCTGGTGGCTGATTCATGTGAGAAACTGCAGAAGCTGGTGACTGAGTTTGGTAAAGTGTGTGAAAGAAGAAAGTTAAGAGTAAATGTGAATAAGAGCAAGGTTATTAGGTACAGTAGGGTTCAGGGTCAAGTCAATTGGGAGGTAAGTTTGAATGGAGAAAAACTGGAGGAAGTAAAGTGTTTTAGATATCTGGGAGTGGATCTGGCAGCGGATGGAACCATGGAAGCGGAAGTGGATCATAGGGTGGGGGAGGGGGCGAAAATCCTGGGAGCCTTGAAGAAGGTGTGGAAGTCGAGAACATTATCTCGGAAAGCAAAAATGGGTATGTTTGAAGGAATAGTGGTTCCAACAATGTTGTATGGTTGCGAGGCATGGACTATGGATAGAGTTGTGCGCAGGAGGATGGATGTGCTGGAAATGAGATTTTTGAGGACAATGTGTGGTGTGAGGTGGTTTGATCGAGTAAGTAACGTAAGGGTAAGAGAGATGTGTGGAAATAAAAAGAGCGTGGTTGAGAGAGCAGAAGAGGGTGTTTTGAAATGGTTTGGGCACATGGAGAGAATGAGTGAGGAAAGATTGACCAAGAGGATATATATGTCGGAGGTGGAGGGAACGAGGAGAAGTGGGAGACCAAATTGGAGGTGGAAAGATGGAGTGAAAAAGATTTTGTGTGATCGGGGCCTGAACATGCAGGAGGGTGAAAGGAGGGCAAGGAATAGAGTGAACTGGATCGATGTGGTATACCGGGGATGACGTTCTGTCAGTGGATTGAATCAATGCATGTGAAGCGTCTGGGGTAAACCATGGAAAGCTGTGTAGGTATGTATATTTGCGTGTGTGGACGTATGTATATACATGTGTATGGGGGTGGGTTGGGCCATTTCTTTCGTCTGTTTCCTTGCGCTGCCTCGCAAACGCGGGAGACAGCTACAAAGCAGAAAAAAAAAATATATATATACATATGGACAGATAAATAGATAAATAGATAGCTACTCAAAATGATTGATAGGGTAAGAAAGAAACAGATGTTACAGACATTTTGTCCTATTAGCAAGTTCCTCAAAGATTATGCTGACATTTTTCTGTGTGTTGTGCGGCCATATTTACTCTGGTCATTAGAATGATCTCTTGATGATAACGGCGTTAGCATGGAAGAACATGAAGCACTCGCCTTTACCGGCAAGAGATGTAACTCAGCATAAGCAGTTGTAACTTGTATATGATAAGTACAAGGCATGAGATATGTCATGCACTTATCATTCGCAAGTAAGTAGATGTACATCTAGGACGTAACACGCCAGGTAAATAGGTGTATACCATGTATATAACAGGCACTTGTGAAGAGATGTATACCTTGTGTTCAATGGGCCAGATGGATGGAATTTATCCTACATAAACAACGAGCAGAAGTAGGAAATATAAACCTTAACCCGCTGGAAATTTTGGTCTCGTTAAGAAACAATTAAAATCATAACCTGAAGAAAAGGCAAGGTCCATTGTGGATGGTGGATCGCTGTGCTTGAAGGGCTGCTGGTAAGCAAGGAGCAACGTGACTGGTGGCCGCAACACACACTGCATCCTCTCAACATATCCTGGGTTTGCTCACCTTGATGAAGTCTTGGTTACTATACTGCTTGATGATCATGTGCTCAGAATATGAATACCATAAGGCCTAACATTCATTACTTTATGTTTGTGTTCTGAACTTACGACACATAGTGTACATGTTGAACTGGAGTTGGTGAGACGCTCATGGATTTATCGTCGAAAATCTCTTGATTGTGTTCAGAGGACTCAAACATTTCTGTTATCAAGAAAGCTGCTGCCTTATTGATCAAGATACTTGGAGATGCGAAATTGTTGAAAATAGCATAAGAATCTGTCCATAGCTTTTATCCTTATATTCCATTCTTTTCATCTTTGAGTAACATTGCCTCAACTTACATTCCGAATGTGTATTTTTGTCGAGTCGCATCCGGCAAGGGTTTTGTATATTCTATCTTATAAGTGTTACCTCTTACATTTACAAGACCGGCAGCGATGTCGCAATAACGGTCCAGAGTTTGATAGGTCCAGCCGACATCGATGTCTCAGTACGGCGCGCTCGAGCCATCATTACATCTCTCCTCAATCTTCTCACCATTAATCTTATTTGGCTGATTCACAGCTTGTAACAAGCGGCTTTGCTCTTCTGGTGATTTATTCTGACGCATGGCGAGGGACCCGATATTCCTGACGTGAAAGTCACCTGACCAAATTACTGAGAATATTGGGTCTTTGTTCCATTGTTTCAATTTCTACACAGTAACGGTAGAGACAGAATATCCCATCTCAGAGATATTGGTGTCAGTTTGTAGAAATGTAGTTTCTGTGATTCACAAGATGCAGAAATCAACTTTAAAGTGGTGGATGACATTGTTTATACGGCGTATGACCCACTTCTTGCCTCATAAGACTTCTTCCTTTATTCCTGCGTCTACACTAACCTCCATTTATATCCTCACAACCTTGCCCCATCTTGCTCAACCCTCACCTCACCTTTAGAGGACCGCAGCATAATATAATCCAGCACAAGCAGAAGCTTACTCACGCCAGACACTTTATTACATGGTTTCATTAGATGCCTTCAGTTTTTTCAGAGTTAAACTTGAAAAACATTTTGCTTTCGGTTAATATGCTCATACTTAAAGTCACCTGTTAAAACGATATTTGATATGTTCATTTTGAAAGTAATTTTCAAGAGAATATCAATAAAAGTATCTCTTGTAGCTCTTAAAAGCAGCTTTCTTCCCACACCGTATATTCTTGAGACCTTCCACACAGCATTTCTGTCAACCGTATCATATGCTTTCTCCAGATCCATAAATGTCACATATAAATCCATATATTTTCTGTAAGTATTTCGCACATATTCTTTAAAACAAACACCAGATCCACACCTCTACCACTTCAGGAACCACACTGCTCCACGCCAATCTGATTCTTCGTACATGCCTCTATCCACTTGATCAAGTCTCTTCCATACAACTTACTAGGTACACTGTACAAACTTATGCCTCTGTAGTTTGAACGCTCACCTTTATCCCCCTTGCCTTTATATAGCGGCAGTATACATGCATCCCGCCAATCCTTAGACATCTCACCATAATCCATAAATACACTGGATATCTTTACTAACCAATCAATGATACAGTCACCCTATTTGTTTTATATATATATATATATATATATATATATATATATATATATATATATATATATATATATATATATATATATATATATATATATATATATATATATATATATATATATATATACATATATATATATATATATATACATATATATATTCTTTCTTCTTTTAAACTATTAGCCATTTCCCGCGTTAGCGAGGTAGCGTTAAGAACAGAGGACTGGGCCTTTTTTGGAATATCCTCACCTGGCCCCCTCTGTTCCTTCTTTTGGAAAATTAAAAAAAAAAGAGAGGGGAGGATTTCCAGCCCCCCGCTCCCTCCCCTTTTAGTCGCCTTCTACGACACGCAGGGAATACGTGAGAAGTATTGTTAATCCCCTATCCCCAGGGATAACATATATATATATATATATATATATATATATATATATATATATATATATATATATATATATATATATATATATATATATATATATATATATATATATATATATATATATATATATATATATATATATATATATATATATATATATATATATATACATATATATATATATATATATATATATATGTATTTTATTATCATTATTTTTTTATTATACTTTGTCGCTGTCTCCCGCGTTTGCGAGGTAGCGCAAGGAAACAGACGAAAGAAATGGCCCAACCCCATCCATACACATGTATATACATACGTCCACACACGCAAATATACATACCTACACAGCTTTCCATGGTTTACCCCAGACGCTTCACATGCCCTGCTTCAATCCACTGACAGCACGTCAACCCCGGTATACCACACCGCTCAATTCACTCTATTCCTTGCCCTCCTTTCACCCTCCTGCATGTTCAGGCCCCGATCACACAAAATCTTTTTCACTCCATCTTTCCACCTCCAATTTGGTCTCCCTCTTCTCCTTGTTCCCTCCATATCCGACACATATATCCTCTTGGTCAATCTTTCCTCACTCATTCTCTCCATGTGCCCAAACCACTTCAAAACACACACATATATATATATATATATATATATATATATATATATATATATATATATATATATATATATATATATATATATATATATATATATATATATATATATATTATGTATATATATATATATGTATATATATATATATATATATATATATATATATGTTGACTGGTTGGTAAGGTTATTTAATGTATGTATGACTCATGGTGAGGTGCCTGAGGATTGGCGGAATGCGTGCATAGTGCCATTGTACAAAGGCAAAGGGGATAAGAGTGAGTGCTCAAATTACAGAGGTATAAGTTTGTTGAGTATTCCTGGTAAACTATATGGGAGGGTATTGATTGAGAGGGTGAAGGCATGTACAGAGCATCAGATTGGGGAAGAGCAGTGCGGTTTCAGAAGTGGTAGAGGATGTGTGGATCAGGTGTTTGCTTTGAAGAATGTATGTGAGAAATACTTAGAAAAGCAAATGGATTTGTATGTAGCATTTATGGATCTGGAGAAGGCATATGATAGAGTTGATAGAGATGCTCTGTGGAAGGTATTAAGAATATATGGTGTGGGAGGCAAGTTGTTAGAAGCAGTGAAAAGTTTTTATCGAGGATGTAAGGCATGTGTACGTGTAGGAAGAGAGGAAAGTGATTGGTTCTCAGTGAATGTAGGTTTGCGGCAGGGGTGTGTGATGTCTCCATGGTTGTTTAATTTGTTTATGGATGGGGTTGTTAGGGAGGTAAATGCAAGAGTCCTGGAAAGAGGGGCAAGTATGAAGTCTGTTGGGGATGAGAGAGCTTGGGAAGTGAGTCAGTTGTTGTTCGCTGATGATACAGCGCTGGTGGCTGATTCATGTGAGAAACTGCAGAAGCTGGTGACTGAGTTTGGTAAAGTGTGTGGAAGAAGAAAGTTAAGAGTAAATGTGAATAAGAGCAAGGTTATTAGGTACAGTAGGGTTGAGGGTCAAGTCAATTGGGAGGTGAGTTTGAATGGAGAAAAACTGGAGGAAGTGAAGTGTTTTAGATATCTGGGAGTGGATCTGTCAGCGGATGGAACCATGGAAGCGGAAGTGGATCATAGGGTGGGGGAGGGGGCGAAAATTTTGGGAGCCTTGAAAAATGTGTGGAAGTCGAGAACATTATCTCGGAAAGCAAAAATGGGTATGTTTGAAGGAATAGTGGTTCCAACAATGTTGTATGGTTGCGAGGCGTGGGCTATGGATAGAGTTGTGCGCAGGAGGATGGATGTGCTGGAAATGAGATGTTTGAGGACAATGTGTGGTGTGAGGTGGTTTGATCGAGTAAGTAACGTAAGGGTAAGAGAGATGTGTGGAAATAAAAAGAGCGTGGTTGAGAGAGCAGAAGAGGGTGTTTTGAAATGGTTTGGGCACATGGAGAGAATGAGTGAGGAAAGATTGACCAAGAGGATATATGTGTCGGAGGTGGAGGGAACGAGGAGAAGAGGGAGACCAAATTGGAGGTGGAAAGATGGAGTGAAAAAGATTTTGTGTGATCGGGGCCTGAACATGCAGGAGGGTGAAAGGAGGGCAAGGAATAGAGTGAATTGGAGCGATGTGGTATACAGGGGTTGACGTGCTGTCAGTGGATTGAATCAAGGCATGTGAAGCGTCTGGGGTAAACCATGGAAAGCTGTGTAGGTATGTATATTTGCGTGTGTGGACGTGTGTATGTACGTGTGTATGGGGGTTGGGCCATTTCTTTCGTCTGTTTCCTCGCGCTACCTCGCAAACGCGGGAGACGGCGACAAAGTATAAAAAAAAAAAAAAAAAAAAAAAAAAAAATATATATATATACATATATATATATATATATATATATATATATATATATATATATATATATATATATATATATATATATATATATATATATATATATATATATATATATATACATACATACATATATAAGTATATTCCTATGAGTCCACGGGGAAAATGAAACACGAAAAGTTCCCAAGTGCACTTTCGTGTAATAATCACATCATCAGGGACACACAAGAGAGGAATATAACAGTCAGTTGATATACATCGAAGAGACGAAGCTAGGACGCCATTTGGTAAACATGTGATTGTTTACCAAATGGCGTCCTAGCTTCGTCTCTTCGATGTATATCAACTGACTCTTATATTCCTATCTTGTGTCTCCCCTGATGATGTGCTTATTACACGAAAGTGCACTTGGGAACATTTCGTGTTTCATTTTCCCCGTGGACTCATAGGAATATCTTGATCACGCGCAAAATTGTGATCCTTTCCAATATATATATAAATATATACATATATATATATATAATATATACATACATATATATATATAAATATATACATATATATATATATATATATATATATATATATATATATGTAAATACATTTTTTTTTTTTTTTTTTGCTTTGTCGCTGTCTCCCGCGTTTGCGAGGTAGCGCAAGGAAACAGACGAAAGAACACCCTCTTCTGCTCTCTCAACCACACTCTTTTTATTTCCACACATCTCTCTTACCCTTACGTTACTTACTCGATCAAACCACCTCACACCACACATTGTCCTCAAACATCTCATTTCCAGCACATCCATCCTCCTGCGCACAACTCTATCCATAGTCCACGCCTCGCAACCATACAACATTGTTGGAACCACTATTCCTTCAAACATACCCATTTTTGCTCTCCGAGATAATGTTCTCGACTTCCACACATTCTTCAAGGCTCCCAGAATTTTCGCCCCCTCCCCCACCCTATGATCCACTTCCGCTTCTATGGTTCCATCCGCTGCCAGATCCACTCCCAGATATCTAAAACACTTCACTTCCTCCAGTTTTTCTCCATTCAAACTCACCTCCCAATTGACTTGACCCTCAACCCTACTGTACCTAATAACCTTGCTCTTATTCACATTTACTCTTAACTTTCTTCTTTCACACACTTTACCAAACTTAGTCACCAGCTTCTGCAGTTTCTCACAAGAATCAGCGAACAACAACTGACTCACTTCCCAAGCTCTCTCATCCCCAACAGACTTCATACTTGCCCCTCTTTCCAAAACTCTTGCATTTACCTCCCTAACAACCCCATCCATAAACAAATATATATATATATATATATATATATATATATATATATATATATATATATATTTTTGCTTTGTCGCTGTCTCCCGCGTTTGAGAGGTAGCGCAAGGAAACAGACGAAAGAAATGGCCCAACCCACCCCCATACACATGTACATACATACGTCCACACACGCAAATATACATACCTACACAACTTTCCATGGTTTACCCCAGACGCTTCACATGCATTGATTCAATCCACTGACAGCACGTCAACCCCGGTATACCATATCGCTCCAATTCACTCTATTCCTTGCCCTCCTTTCACCCTCCTGCATGTTCAGGCCCCGATCACACAAAATCTTTTTCACTCCATCTTTCCACCTCCAATTTGGTCTCCCTCTTCTCCTCATTCCCTCCACCTCCGACACATATATCCTCTTGGTCAATCTTTCCTCACTCATTCTCTCCATGTGCCCAAACCATTTCAAAACACCCTCCTCTGCTCTCTCAACCACGCTCTTTTTATTTCCACACATCTCTCTTACCCTTACGTTACTTACTCGATCAAACCACCTCACACCACATATTGTCCTCAAACATCTCATTTCCAGCACATCCATCCTCCTGCGCACAACTCTATCCATAGCCCAAGCCTCGCAACCATACAACATTGTTGGAACCACTATTCCTTCAAACATATCCATTTTGTAGTTTCAGAAGTGGTAGAGGATGTGTGGATCAGGTGTTTGCTTTGAGGAATGTATGTGAGAAATACTTAGAAAAGCAAATGGATTTGTATGTAGCATTTATGGATCTGGAGAAGGCATATGATAGAGTTGATAGAGATGCTCTGTGGAAGGTATTAAGAATATATGGTGTGGGAGGAAAGTTGTTAGAAGCAGTGAAAAGTTTTTATCGAGGATGTAAGGCATGTGTACGTGTAGGAAAAGAGGAAAGTGATTGGTTCTCAGTGAATGTAGGTTTGCGGCAGGGGTGTGTGATGTCTCCATGGTTGTTTAATTTGTTTATGGATGGGGTTGTTAGGGAGGTAAATGCAAGAGTTTTGGAAAGAGGGGCAAGTATGAAGTCTGTTGGGGATGAGAGAGCTTGGGAAGTGAGTCAGTTGTTGTTCGCTGATGATACAGCGCTGGTGGCTGATTCATGTGAGAAACTGCAGAAGCTGGTGACTGAGTTTGGTAAAGTGTGTGAAAGAAGAAAGTTAAGAGTAAATGTGAATAAGAGCAAGGTTATTAGGTACAGTAGGGTTGAGGGTCAAGTCAATTGGGAGGTGAGTTTGAATGGAGAAAAACTGGAGGAAGTGAAGTGTTTTAGATATCTGGGAGTGGATCTGGCAGCGGATGGAACCATGGAAGCGGAAGTGGATCATAGGGTGGGGGAGGGGGCGAAAATTCTGGGGGCCTTGAAGAGTGTGTGGAAGTCGAGAACATTATCTCGGAAAGCAAAAATGGGTATGTTTGAAGGAATAGTGGTTCCAACAATGTTGTATGGTTGCGAGGCGTGGGCTATGGATAGAGTTGTGCGCAGGAGGATGGATGTGCTGGAAATGAGATGTTTGAGGACAATGTGTGGTGTGAGGTGGTTTGATCGAATAAGTAATGTAAGGGTAAGAGAGATGTGTGGAAATAAAAAGAGCGTGATTGAGAGAGCAGAAGAGGGTGTTTTGAAATGATTTGGGCACATGGAGAGAATGAGTGAGGAAAGATTGACCAAGAGGATATATGTGTCGAAGGTGGAGGGAACGAGGAGTAGTGGGAGACCAAATTGGAGGTGGAAAGATGGAGTGAAAAAGATTTTGAGTTATCGGGACCTGAACATGCAGGAGGGTGAAAGGCGAGCAAGGAATAGAGTGAATTGGATTGATGTGGTATACCGGGGTTGACGTGCTGTCAGTGGATTGAATCAGGGCATTTGAAGCGTCTGGGGTAAAACATGGAAAGATGTGTGGGGCCTGAATGTGGAAAGGAAGCTATGGTTTCGGGCATTATTGCATGACAGCTAGAGACTGAGTGTGAACGAATGGGGCCTTTGTTGTGTTTTCCTAGGGCTACCTCGCACACATGAGGGAGGAGGGGGATGGTATTCCATGTGTGGCGAGGTGGCTATAGGAATGAATAAAGGCAGACAGTGTGAATTGTGTGCATGTGTATATATGTATGTGTCTGTGTGTGTATATGTATGTGTACATTGAGATGTATAGGTGTGTATATTTGCGTGTGTGGACGTGTATGTATATACATGTGTATGAGGGTGGGTTGGGCCATTTCTTTCGTCTGTTTCCTTGCGCTACCTCGCAAACGCGGGAGACAGCGACAAAGCAAAATATATATATATATATATATATATATATATATATATATATATATATATATATATTAATTATCCCTGGGATAGGGGAGAAAGAATACTTCCCACGTATTCCCTGCGTGTCGTAGAAGGCGACTAAAAGGGGAGGGAGCGGGTGGCTGGAAATCCTCCCCTCTCTTGTCTTTTTTTAATTTTCCAAAAGAAGGAACAGAGAAGGGGGTCAAGTGAGGATATTGCCTCTAAGGCCCAGTTCTCTGTTCTTAACGCTACCTCGCTAACGCGGGAAATGGCAAATAGTATGAAAAAGAAAAAAAAATACGTATATATATATATATATATATATATATATATATATATATATATATATATATATATATATATGTATATATATATATGTATATATATATATATATATATATATATATATATATATATATATATATATATATATATATATATATATATATATATATATATATATGTATATATATATATATATATATATATATATATACATATATACTTTTTTTTTTTTTTTCAAACTATTCGCCATTTCCCGCATCAGCAAGGTAGCGTTAAGAACAGAGGACTGGGCCTCTGAGGGAACATCCTCACCTGGCCCCCTTCTCTGTTCCTTTTTTTTGGAAAATTAAAAAAAAAAGCAAGAGGGGAGGATTTCCAGCCCCCGCTCCCTCCCCTTTTAGTCGCCTTCTACGACACGCAGGGAATACGTGGGAAGTATTCTTTCTCCCCTATCCCCAGGGATAATATATACATATATATATATATATATATATATATATATATATATATATATATATATATATATATATATATACATATATATATATATATATATATATATATATATATATATATATATATATATATATATATATATATATATATATATATATATATATATATATATATATATATATATATATATATATATATTATATATATATATATATATATATATATATATATATATATATGTATATATATATATATATATATATATATATATATATATATATATATATATATATATATATATATATATATATATATATATATATATATATACATATATATATATATAAATATACAAAAATGGGTATCTTTGTAGAAATAGTGGTTCCAGCAATGTTATATGGTTGTGAGGCGTGGGCTATAGATGGGGTTGTGCGGAGGGTGGATGTGTTGGAAATGAGATGTTTGAGGACAACATGTGGTGTGAGGTGGTTTGATCGAGTAAGTAGTGAAAGGGTAAGAGAGATATGTGGTAATAGAAAGAGTGTGGTTAAGAGAACAGAAGCGGGTGTATTGAAATAGTTTGGTCACATGGAGAATGAGTGAGGAAAGATTGACCAACAGGATATATGTGTCAGAGATGGAGGGAACGAGGAGAAGTGGGAGACCAAATTGGAGGTGGAAGGATGGAGTGAAAACGATTTTGAGCAGTCGGGGCCCGAACATGCAGGAGGGTGAAAGGTGTGCAAGGAATAGTGTGAATTGGAACGATGTGGTATACCGGGGTCGACGTGCTGTCAACGGATTGAACGAGGGCATGTGAAGTGTCTGGGTTAAACCATGGAAAGTTTAGTGAGGCCTAGATGTGGAAAGGGAGATGTGGTTTCAGTGCATCATACATGACAGCTAGAGACTGAGTGTGAGCGAATGTAGCCTTTGTTGTCTTTTCCTAGCGCTACCTCGCGCGCGTGTGGGGGAAGGGAGTGTCATTCCAAGTGTGGCGGGGTGGCGACGAGAATGGATAAAGGCAGTAAGTATGAATTATGTACATATGTATATATGCATATGTCTGTGTATGTGTATATATATGCATACGGTGAAATGTATAGGTATGTATATGTGCATTTCTTTTTCAAAATCTTTATCAAAATCCGTGGCTAACGACATCAAAGAAAGTCTGACCTCCAAGCCAGGCTAACATCAAGCAATCCAGACGGTGAATCCACAGTCTCCCACTTCCTTCTGCCAGCTCTACCTGTCCAAGGGCCAGTCTCACCCGACCTCACCACCATGTGCCTCCATCTTCGCCTGGCGAACAGCCCTCCGCGTCCGACAACCAGCCATCAGTATGAGGCAAACTACAGACTTCCTTTGCCGCACAAACGCACGGAAATCTCTACCACACATACATACATACATACATACATACATACATACATACATACATACATACATACATATACACAAAGAAAGAAAGAGAGATTGTTACATAAATGTATATACTGCACAGACATACGATCCAAGGGAAGCGGTCTTGCCTTAACAGTATTAAGAGAGAGAGAGAGAGAGAGAGAGAGAGAGAGAGAGAGAGAGAGAGAGAGAGAGAGAGAGAGAGAGAGAGAGAGAGGTAAATACATTAGTTTTTATAAATATATAGATTCCATGAAATCATTTGTTCGCGTGTCAGTTTACCTGGTCAGATTTATGGATAATTTCTAGATAAAATAAAGTGATTTCTATGAAAGCCTTATCAAAGTGAGATTAAATTTTCATGATAAAATTCTATATTTACTAATACCGATTACTGTTTATGTCTGAATAACTCGGAACAACCAATTAAGGCAATAATCTACATGATATACTTCATTGTATATGGATATTCAGTCTTACACGTACACGTTGTCGGATTTCAGGAAACTCACGGGTAGTTATTTGCAGTTTTGATAAAGTTTATAAATGTTAGTCAAATATCACAAATGTTAGTCAAATATCACAAACATCACAAATATCACATTCATTAGAGATTCATGTTAGGGCTATGGAAGAATTCTTTTTTATCACATCTGTCTTTTTCACTCTGTGCTTGAAAATGTGGGCAGAGCAAAAGCATCTCTTTCAACTCCTGCACTGCTTTCATCTTTTTATTTCGTTAAATGGACAGGATGATTTAAGAGAGTCACTTCATAAGGGACCCCAGCCATTTTTGGTCAATGAAGTCTCCTAGAGTTTGCTGCTTTCATTTGACAAACTTTATAACCTCTCAGCAGTTTGTTATTCCCCTTTTCCTTTACCGACCCTTGCAGAATGTAGGATACTCTGATATGTGTACATAACACATTTTGGTATACATTGATTACAAGAAAAAAATCCTTATTGCTTTGGAAAATGTATGTATTGTACATGGTGTTCAGCTTCTGTTAAATTAAAATATTTAGGTTTACAGAAACCTTAAACGATACTAATCTTTGGGGGGGGAGGGGGGATGCCACCGACAAAGCCCCTAACCTAATGCCAGCCAACTAGACTCTGGCTTCAGCTATGCAAGTTATGCATTTATACACAAGCTAAGTAATGAATGTCACGGGAAAATTTTTTTCTACTTCACATCTTGTGGTGGAATGTCGACCCACCGTTACAATGTCTGATCACAGAAACTGTAGCTCATCCCTTATCATGATCCTGCTCCTTTGAAAAGTCTTCTTTTGATACCCTGGAAAATTGTTTCTTGTAATAAACTTATAAACGAAGATAAACAAGCACATGCAAAGCCCTGATTAATTCTAATACTCTTTTTCTCGTTCTTTTTTCCTTTCACCCGTGATGGCTTTGGGACAAAGTTGGTCTTTGTAAACAAAACTTTGCACGTTATTTCCTGGTAATCTTGACAGAAATTTCTCTGTTCAGCAAATGGTATACCTGCACCGTTTCTCATATGTTTTAATCAGGTTAGTCAAAGCAAATCAAGACCAAGCTACCACCGACATATAACATTTGTGTCATTAGAGGGTGCATACTGTATGCTTGCTTGGTTACAATTATATTTAATTTACTGATCAGGTTTACGTGGATAGAGGTTTCCAATTTCTTTTTGTCTTGTTATCAAAATTCTTGATGAATCTTAGTCAGCATACGATGCAGTGGTGAGTCAGTTTTTCTTACATAAAAGAAGTATCATCTATACACAATATAAATCATGGTGTCAGCCAGATCACAACTCTTCACATCCTGAGTCATTTAGGACTCCAGTATTTAGGTCATACAAAGCATACAACTTGTCTGGTGGTGCTGCTTTATTTTGTGGTAACGAGAATTGTGCATCAAAATGCAGGTATCTCGGTTTCTGCCTGTGGGTTGAGTTGATTCATTTTGATATAATACTCTCAGACACCTTCACCTCTGACTGACACGATAGACCCGTCTAAATATTATAGAAATTGAGAAAGCCTCACTTTTTTTCCTATGATAGTTGAGACAGCAAGGGCAGTTGAGGCCCTAATTAAAGTCATCCCATTAACGCCAAGTACCCATCTTATCGACCAACCCCTAGGGGTGGATAGACAGCTGTGTTGACTGTGGATTGATGGCCGCAACCAGGATTCGAACCTATGCGTTCGACCCTGGGCGGCCCATGAATGCGTCATGGTCAGGAGTGCTAACCTATACGCCACGGAAGTCCATGGTTAAAATGATTCAAGGATCCTTAATCTTTCATTTGCAAAATATATCTGTTTGTTTTCAGACGGTGCTATAGTTTATCTTTAATCTTGGCGCTTGCTGTGGTGGCCACAAGAAATAGAATATTTACCCATTGTTGCATAACCAGCAGGGATTGAGGGTCAGCTGATGGACTGTCAGGAAAAGTCACCACAGCTCGGTTCTCGGTGAGGCTGACATGCATCAACCTTCTCTTAACTTGTCCTCGGAAGAGATCCTATTCCTGCACGATTAATTTTGAATAGCTCCTCTTTGCTTATTTGCTTTTGCGCGTATGCGTGCATGCAACTTATTTTGTGATCTGTGCATTTTGTGTATACTATGCACTATATTTGTATGAGTTGGTATTTGTGTATTTGACTGAGAAGCATAATTACTCTCGTATCTGTACAAGATGGTTAGTTCAATATTCTGTTGTATGAGACGCCTTATGTAGTCCTATCTAAGGGAGCTAACTGTATCTCGTAAAGCTTGGAGTTACACATATGTAGATGTCTTACCGTTTTACCTTTTGCGTAGTGTTACGACGTTAATGAAGGATACGTAGAACTGAAATGCATGGATGTTTCTCTCTCTGTATCGTATGTAACGTACTCAAAATAGTTGAAATGATGTTTGAAAATCGAGGAGAAAAGTAATCAAACACCACAAAATTCCTTTGTAATCAACTCAAAGATAATCGTTAGATATATCGCTTCCTGCAAGAGAAGTAATTTGGTGTGGTCTAAGTCCGCGTTAAAGAGAACGTAAACCATGAGGATCTTGTGTTTTTACTAAATTCAAAGTAAATCTACCACTTACTGTACATGTAGTATTGTTCTGTTCTCCAACGCACTGACCGCCGCCTCCATCACAAGTATCATCCAAGAACCCGACGTCCTTACGCTCATACCACCAACAGCACTCTACATTCTTTTGCTATCCATAACCTTAGTCACCAACACCGCCACTTGACCAACAATACTTGTATATCCACCTCTACCATACGCAGTTACTACTAAGATATCCTCACTACAACTGATACCATTTGCACAAAAATGAACATGCCCTTCCACCATAATGATCCACTACCACCATCACCGACTACCATTTAATGCCACCCATCACTAATATCACCCACCGTCATCCACTACTGCCTCCACCCACCATCACCACCATCGCCCACTCATCATCACCCACCACCACCCACCATCGTCAACTTCCACGACCCACGACTACAATCACCAACAACCACTCACTACCACCAGCACCGCCCATCATCATCAACATCATCACCCAACACCTCCCACCATTACCGCAATCACCAACCACCGACAAGACTACCAACTACCACGAGAGCCCACCTATCATTTTCCACCACCATCATCATCCATCCATAGCCATCCACCACCACCGCCACCGACTTCCACCAATATCACCCACCACACCTTTCACTCCAGCCCACCACCATCACCCACCCATCACCACCACGAGCTACTACTTACCGCCATGCACCGACATCAGCACCCATCACCAATGTACACCCACTACCACCTAACACGACCATCAAGCACCACCATTACATATCACCTCCATCGTCATCCACCATCACCACCACTACTCACCATCATCATCGCCCACCAACATCATTACCTATCACAACTAAACCATTACCTCCATCATCCATCATCTCCCACTACCACCACTACCACAACCATCACCATCCAGCAGCTCCTACCTTTGCTTGAGTCTCAGCTGACTCTTTCCCCGTAACCAATCTGTATGTTAATTCGTAATGATATGCATGAGGTTCATTATGACACTGGGGGCGGGACTGGGAGTACAATATTCTGCTCTGACCTCATCCGCTCACCCTTTGTAAACAAGCATGTCATAGGATTACAGTTCTAAATGCCGGATTGAGGGGGCTCTTGAGGCTCATGCATGGCCATAGATGTGATGGTGTGTCAACTGTGGGGATGTCTCTAAAATTCTGCATTAAGATTATCATGTATGTGAAGTTATGTATGTCAGCCAGCATGTTCGGGGTTTGAGCGCGAGTATAACATGATAAAGTTAAACTTACATATAGTAGTGAGGAAGACGTCATGTCACTAGTCACTACCGCATACTAGGGCTTACCGAGCTTTCCTAATTCTCCCTGCGCATGTGGTCATGCTGGCTTTACGTAACACACTCGGCAAGCAACTGTAGTAGCTTTGCGCTTGGCGATGATCTTTCACCCAGGAATCGAGATTCTGTCACACTGCATTTCTCTCAGGTTTGGTTCTAAGGAGGAGTCTTCAGTCCGACTCTATAATCAAAGGATAACTTTCACTATGATCACCTCTGACAGATGAGTGGTAGGTCCTTCAACAACATACACTCTACGTCGGTGCTACAGAAGTGTGGACTCTTTAATTATGGTCACTCGCAGAAGTTACTATTACGAGAATGACAAGAGATGTGTTACGTTTTCAGAACCTACACCTTTCAATGTGGACAAGTCTTAAGAGACTTATCGATCACGCATCCAGATATACAGAGCTGGAATAAACGGCTACTTCTATGGAGATCAGGAGCAGCCTGAAAGTCGTAGTTAGCAAAAGACTAAAATAGCGTCACGGAGCTGCGGTATCTCCAGATTTCAGTTGCAGCGAGGCAATGCAAGGAAAACAGACAAAAAAGTACACATTCGTTCACATTCAATCTCTAGCTGTCATGTGTAATGCACCGAAACCACAGTTCCCTATCTACATCCAGATCCCACAGAACTTTCCATGGTTTACCCCAGACGTTTCGCATGACCTGGTTCAGTCCGTCGAAAGCACGTCGACCCCGGTGTATTACATCGTTTCAATTCACTCTATTCCTTGCACGCCTTTCACCCTCCTGTATTTTCAGGCCACGATCGCTCAAAATTCTTTTTCACACCATCCGTCCACTTCCAATTTGGTCTCCCTCTTCTCCTCGTTCCCTCCACCTCTGACACATATATCCTCTTTGTCAACCTTTCCTCACTCATTTTCTCCATATGTCCAAAACTTTTCAACACACCTTCCTCTGCTCTCTCAACTACAAACTTTTTATTTCCACACATCTCTCTTACAATTTCATTATTCACTCAATCAAACCACCTCACACCACAAATTATCCTAAAACATCTCATTTTCAACACATCCACCCACCTTCGTACAACCCTATCTATAGTCCATGCCTCGCAACCATATAGCATTGTTGGAACTACTATTCCTCCCCTTCAGTTTTGACTTTTCCAAAAGAAGGAACAGGAAAGGGGTCCAAGTGAGGATTTATCTCTCAGGTTCAGTCTCCTGTTCTTGACGCTACTTTGCTAACGCGGGATATGGCGAATATGTATGGAAAAAAAGAATTATATATATATATATATATATTTTTTTTTTTTTTTTTTCATACTATTCGCCATTTCCCGCGATAGCGAGGTAGCGTTAAGAACAGAAGACTGGGCCTTTGAGGGAATATCCTCACCTGGCCCTCTTCTCTGTTCCTTCTTTTGGAAAATTATATATATATATATATATATATATATATATATATATATATATATATATAAATATATATATATATATATATATATATATATATATATATATATATATATATATATATATATATATATATATATATATATATATATATATATGGATGGTATTGCAGTGGAATTTATTAAAAAAGGGGGTGACTGTATTGTTGACTGGTTGGTAAGGTTATTTAATGTATGTATGACTCATGGTGAGGTGCCTGAGGATTGGCGGAATGCGTGCATAGTGCCATTGTACAAAGGCAAAGGGGATAAGAGTGAGTGCTCAAATTACAGAGGTATAAGTTTGTTGAGTATTCCTGGTAAATTATATGGGAGGGTATTGATTGAGAGGGTGAAGGCATGTACAGAGCATCAGATTGGGGAAGAGCAGTGTGGTTTCAGAAGTGGGAGAGGATGTGTGGATCAGGTGTTTGCTTTGAAGAATGTATGTGAGAAATACTTAGAAAAGCAAATGGATTTGTATGTAGCATTTATGGATCTGGAGAAGGCATATGATAGAGATGATAGAGATGCTCTGTGGAAGGTATTAAGAATATATGGTGTGGGAGGCAAGTTGTTAGAAGCAGTGAAAAGTTTTTACCGAGGATGTAAGGCATGTGTACGTGTAGGAAGAGAGGAAAGTGATTGGTTCTCAGTGAATGTAGGTTTGCGGCAGGGGTGTGTGATGTCTCCATGGTTGTTTAATTTGTTTATGGATGGGGTTGTTAGGGAGGTAAATGCAAGAGTCTTGGAAAGAGGGGCAAGTATGAGGTCTGTTGGGGATGAGAGAGCTTGGGAAGTGAGTCAGTTGTTGTTCGCTGATGATACAGCGCTGGTGGCGGATTCATGTGAGAAACTGCAGAAGCTGGTGACGGAGTTTGGTAAAGTGTGTGGAAGAAGAAAGTTAAGAGTAAATGTGAATAAGAGCAAGGTTATTAGGTACAGTAGGGTTGAGGGTCAAGTCAATTGGGAGGTGAGTTTGAATGGAGAAAAACTGGAGGAAGTGAAGTGTTTTAGATATCTGGGAGTGGATCTGTCAGCGGATGGAACCATGGAAGCGGAAGTGGATCATAGGGTGGGGGAGGGGGCGAAAATTTTGGGAGCCTTGAAAAATGTGTGGAAGTCGAGAACATTATCCCGGAAAGCAAAAATGGGTATGTTTGAAGGAATAGTAGTTCCAACAATGTTGTATGGTTGCGAGGCGTGGGCTATGGATAGAGTTGTGCGCAGGAGGATGGATGTGCTGGAAATGAGATGTTTGAGGACAATGTGTGGTGTGAGGTGGTTTGATCGAGTAAGTAACGTAAGGGTAAGAGAGATGTGTGGAAATAAAAAGAGCGTGGTTGAGAGAGCAGAAGAGGGTGTTTTGAAATAGTTTGGGCACATGGAGAGAATGAGTGAGGAAAGATTGACCAAGAGGATATATGTGTCGGAGGTGGAGGGAACGAGGAGAAGAGGGAGACCAAATTGGAGGTGGAAAGATGGAGTGAAAAGGATTTTGTGTGATCGGGGCCTGAACATGCAGGAGGGTGAAAGGAGGGCAAGGAATAGAGTGAATTGGAGCGATGTGGTATACAGGGGTTGACGTGCTGTCAGTGGATTGAATCAAGGCATGTGAAGCGTCCGGGGTAAACCATGGAAAGCTGTGTAGGTATGTATATTTGCGTGTGTGGACGTGTGTATGTACATGTGTATGGGGAGGGTTGGGCCATGTCTTTCGTCTGTTTCCTTGCGCTACCTCGCAAACGCGGGAGACAGCGACAAAGTATAAAAAAAAAAAAAAAAAAAATATATATGTATACATATATATATATATTGACGTTTGTGTGAATAAATTGTACATTTCCTTTTCCATAGCCAGAGGTTGAACCATTATGTGACGTTCATTTTTTCATTCATTTCAAGCTAAAAGTTTGTTTTCTAAATTGTTTCTTACATTTTTCATATGTATATATATGTATGTGTGTGTGTGTGTGTGTGTGTGTGTATATATATGTATATTATCCCTGGGGATAGGGGTGAAAGAATACTTCCCACGTATTCCTCGCGTGTCGTAGAAAGCGACTAGAGGGGACGGGAGCGGGGGGCCGGAAATCCTCCCCTCCTTGTATTAACTTTCTAAAATGGGAAACAGATATATATATATATATATATATATATATATATATATATATATATTTATATATATATTTATATATATATATATAAATATATATATATATATGTATATATATATATATTTGTTTATGGATGGGGTTGTTAGGGAGGTAAATGCAAGAGTTTTGGAAAGAGGGGCAAGTATGAAGTCTGTTGGGGATGAGAGAGCTTGGGAAGTGAGTCAGTTGTTGTTCGCTGATGATACAGCGCTGGTGGCTGATTCATGTGAGAAACTGCAGAAGCTGGTGACTGAGTTTGGAAAAGTGTGTGGAAGAAGAAAGTTAAGAGTAAATGTGAATAAGAGCAAGGTTATTAGGTACAGTAGGGTTGAGGGTCAAGTCAATTGGGAGGTGAGTTTGAATGGAGAAAAACTGGAGGAAGTGAAGTGTTTTAGATATCTGGGAGTGGATCTGGCAGCGGGTGGAACCATGGAAGCGGAAGTGGATCATAGGGTGGGGGAGGGGGCGAAAATCCTGGGGGCCTTGAAGAATGTGTGGAAGTCGAGAACATTATCTCGGAAAGCAAAAATGGGTATGTTTGAAGGAATAGTGGTTCCAACAATGTTGTATGGTTGCGAGGCGTGGGCTATGGATAGAGTTGTGCGCAGGAGGATGGATGTGCTGGAAATGAGATGTTTGAGGACAATGTGTGGTGTGAGGTGGTTTGATCGAGTGAGTAACGTAAGGGTAAGAGAGATGCGTGGAAATAAAAAGAGCGTGGTTGAGAGAGCAGAAGAGGGTGTTTTGAAGTGGTTTGGGCACATGGAGAGGATGAGTGAGGAAAGATTGACCAAGAGGATATATGTGTCGGAGGTGGAGGGAATAAGGAGAAGAGGGAGACCAAATTGGAGGTGGAAAGATGGAGTGAAAAAGATTTTGTGTGATCGGGGCCTGAGCATGCAGGAGGGTGAAAGGAGGGCAAGGAATAGAGTGAATTGGAGCGATGTGGTATACCGGGGTTGACGTGCTGTCAGTGGATTGAAGCAGGGCATGTGAAGCGTCTGGGGTAAACCATGGAAAGCTGTGTAGGTATGTATATTTGCGTGTGTGGACGTATGTATATACATGTGTATGGGGGGGGGTTGGGCCATTTCTTTCGTCTGTTTCCTTGCGCTACCTCGCAAACGCGGGAGACAGCGACAAAGTATAATAAAAAAAAATGATATATATATATATATATATATATATATATATATATATATATATGTATATATATATATATATATATATATATATATATATATATATATATATATATATATAAGACAAGGGAGCAAATGGAAACTTCAGTGAAGGGCGCGAATGGGGAGGTGATAACAAGTAGTGGTGATGTGAGAAGGAGATGGAGTGAGTATTTTGAAGGTTTGTTGAATGTGCTTGATGATAGAGTGGCAGATATAGGGTGTCTTGGTCGAGGTGGTGTGCAAAGTGAGAGGGTTAGGGAAAATGATTTGGTAAACAGAGAAGAGGTAGCAAAAGCTTTGCGAAAGATGAGAGCCAGCAAGGCAGCATGTTTGGATGGTATTGCAGTGGAATCTATTAAAAAAGGGGGTGGCTGTATTGTTGACTGGTTGGTAAGGTTATTTAATGTATGTATGGCTCATGGTGAGGTGCCTGAGGATTGGCGGAATGCGTGCATAGTGCCATTGTACAAAGGCAAAGGGGATAAGAGTGAGTGCTCAAATTACAGAGGTATAAGTTTGTTGAGTATTCCTGGTAAATTATATGGGAGGGTATTGATTGAGAGGGTGAAGGCATGTACAGAGCATCAGATTGGGGAAGAGCAGTGTGGTTTCAGAAGTGGTAGAGGATGTGTGGATCAGGTGTTTGCTTTGAAGAATGTATGTAAGAATTACTTAGAAAAGCAAATGGATTTGTATGTAGCATTTATGGATCTGGAGAAGGCATATGATAGAGTTGATAGAGATGCTCTGTGGAAGATATTAAGAATATATGGTGTGGGAGGCAAGTTGTTAGAAGCAGTGAAAAGTTTTTATCGAGGATATAAGGCATGTGTACGTGTACGAAGAGAGGAAGGTGATTAGTTTTCAGTGAATGTAGGTTTGCGGCAGGGGTGTGTGATGTCTCCATGGTTGTTTCATTTGTTTGTGGATGGGGTTGTTAGGGAGGTGAATGCAAGAGTTTTGGAAAGAGGGGCAAGTATGCAGTCTGTTGTGGATGAGAGAGCTTGGGAAGTGAGTCAGTTGTTGTTCGCTGATGATACAGCGTTGGTGGCTGATTCATGTGAGAAACTGCAGAAGCTGGTGACTGAGTTTGGTAAAGTGTGTGAAAGAAGAAAGTTAAGAGTAAATGTGAATACGAGCAAGGTCATTAGGTACAGTAGGGTTGATGGTCAAGTTAATTGGGAGGTAAGTTTGAATGGAGAAAAACTGGAGGAAGTAAAGTGTTTTAGATATCTGGGAGTGGATGTGGCAGCGGATGGAACCATGGAAGTGGAAGTGAATCATAGGGTGGGGGAGGGGGCGAAAATCCTGGGGGCCTTGAAGAATGTGTGGAAGTCGAGAACATTATCTCGGAAAGCAAAAATGGGTATGTTTGAAGGAATAGTGGTTCCAACAATGTTGTATGGTTGCGAGGCGTGGGCTATGGATAGGGTTGTGCGCAGGAGGGTGGATGTGCTGGAAATGAGATGTTTGAGGACAATGTGTGGTGTGAGGTGGTTTGATCTAGTAAGTAATGTAAGGGTAAGAGAGATGTGTGGAAATAAAAAGAGCGTGGTTGAGAGAGCAGAAGAAGATGTTTTGAAATGGTTTGGGCACATGGAGAGAATGAGTAAGGAAAGATTGACCAAGAGGATATATGTGTCGGAGGTGGAGGGAACGAGGAGAAGTGGGAGACCGAATTGGAGGTGGAAAGATGGAGTGAAAAAGATTTTTTGTGATCGGGGCCTGAACATGCAGGAGGGTGAAAGGAGGGCAAGGAATAGAGTGAATTGGATCGATGTGGTATACCGGGGTTGACGTGCTGTCAGTGGATTGAATCAGAGCATGTGAAGCGTCTGGGGTAAACCATGGAAAGTTGTGTGGGGCCTGGATGTGGAAAGGGAGCTGTGGACCATGACAGCTAGAGACTGAGTGTGAACGAATGGGGCCTTTGTTGTCTTTTCCTAGCGCTACCTCGCACACATGAGGGGGGAGCGGGATGGTATTCCATGTGTGGCGAGGTGACGATGGGAATGAATAAAGGCAGACAGTGTGAATTGTGTGCATTAGTATATATGTATGTGTCTGTGTGTGTATATATATGTGTACATTGAGATGTATAGGTATGTATATTTGCGTGTGTGGACCTGTATGTATATACATATATATATTTCATTCATTCAAACTATTCGCCATTTCCCGCGTTAGCGAGGTAGCGTTAAGAACAGAGGACTGGGCCTTGGAGGGAATATCCTCACCTGGCCCCCTTCTCTGTTCCTTGTTTTGGAAAATTAAAAAAAAAAAAAACGAGAGGGGAAGATTTCCAGCCCCCCGCTCCCTCCCCTTTTAGTCGCCTTATATATATATATATATATATATATATATATATATATATATATATATATATCCCTGGGGATAGGGGATTAAGAATACTTCCCACGTATTCCCTGCGTGTCGTAGAAGGCGACTAAAAGGGGAGGGAGCGGGGGGCTGGAAATCCTCCCCTCTCGTTTTTTTTTTTTTTTTTTTTTTTTTTTTTTTCAAAAGAAGGAACAGAGAATTGTGCCAGGTGAGGGTATTCCCTCAAAGGCCCAGTCCTCTGTTCTTAACGCTACCTCGCTAATGCGGGAAATGGCGAATAGTTTGAAAGAAAGAAGATATATATATATATATATATATATATATATATATATATATATATATATATTTTTTTTTTTTTTTTCATACTATTCGCCATTTTCCGCATTAGCGAGGTAGCGTTAAGAACAGAGGACTGGGCCTTTGAGGGAATATCCTCATATGGCCCCCTTGTCTGTTCCTTCTTTTGGAAAATTTAAAAAAAAATGAGAGGGGAGGATTTCCAGCCCCCCGCTCCCTTCCCTTTTAGTCGCCTTCTACGACATGCAGGGAATACGTGGGAAGTATTCTTTCTCCCCTATATATATTTATCTACTTATTGACTTTGCCCTGCCGCATATATAAATATATATATATATATATATATATATATATATATATATATATATGTATATATATATATATATATATATATATATATATATATATATATATATATATATATATATATATATATATATATATATATATATATATATATATATATATATATATATATATATATATATATATATATATATATATATATATATATATATATATATATATATATATATATATATATATATATATATATATATATATATATATATATTTCTTTTTCATACTATTCGCCATTTCCCGCATTAGCGAGGGAACATTAAAAACAGAGGACTGGGCCTTTGAGGGAATATCCTCACCTGGCCCCTTTCTCTGTTCCTTCTTTTGGAAAATTCAGAGAAAAATGAGAGGAGAGGATTTCCAGTCCCCCGCTCCCTTCCCTTTTAGTCGCCTTCTACAACACGCAGGGAATACGTGGGAAGTATTCTTTCTCCCCTATCCCAAGGGATATATATGAGAGAGCTTGGGAAGTGAGTCAGTTGTTGTTCGCTGATGACACAGCGCTGGTGGCTGATTCATGTGTGAAACTGCAGAAGCTGGTGACTGAGTTTGGTAAAGTGTGTGGAAGAAGAAAGTTAAGAGTAAATGTGAATAAGAGCAAGGTTATTAGGTACAGTAGTGTTGAGGGTCAAGTCAATTGGGAGGTGAGTTTGAATGGAGAAAAACTGGAGGAAGTGAAGTGTTTTAGATATCTGGGAGTGGATCTGGCAGCCGATGGAACCATGGAAGCGGAAGTGGATCATAGGGTGGGGGAGGGGGCGAAAATTCTGGGGGCCTTGAAGAATGTGTGGAAGTCGAGAACATTATCTCGGAAAGCAAAAATGGGTATGTTTGAAGGAATAGTGGTTCCAACAATGTTGTATGGTTGCGAGGCGTGGGCTATGGATAGAGTTGTGCGCAGGAGGATGGATGTGCTAGAAATGAGATGTTTGAGGACAATGTGTGGTGTGAGGTGGTTTGATCGAGTGAGTAACGTAAGGGTAAGAGAGATGTGTGGAAATAAAAAGAGCATAGTTGAGAGAGCAGAAGAGGGTGTTTTGAAGTGGTTTGGGCACATGGAGAGGATGAGTGAGGAAAGATTGACCAAGAGGATATATGTGTCGGAGGTGGAGGGAACAAGGAGAAGAGGGAGACCAAGTTGGAGGTGGAAAGATGGAGTGAAAAAGATTTTGTGTGATCGGGGCCTGAACATGCAGGAGGGTGAAAGGAGGGCAAGGAACAGAGTGAATTGGAGCGATGTGGTATACCGGGGCTGACGTGCTGTCAGTGGATTGAATCAAGGCATGTGAAGCGTCTGGGGTAAACCATGGAAAGCTGTGTAGGTATGTATATTTGCGTGTGTGGACGTATGTATATACATGTGTATGGGAGGGGGTTGGGCCATTTCCTTCGTGTGTTTCCTTGCGCTACCTCGCAAACGCGGGAGACAGCGACAAAGTATAAAAAAAAAAAAAATATATATATATATATATATATATATATATATATATATATATATATATATATATATATATATATATATATATATATATATATTTTTTTTTTTTTTTTTATACTTTGTCGCTGTCTCCCGCGTCTGCGAGGTAGCGCAAGGAAACAGACGAAAGAAATGGCCCAACCCCCCCCCCCCCATACACACGTACATACACACGTCCACACACGCAAATAAACATACCTACACAGCTTTCCATGGTTTACCCCAGACGCCCCACATGCCCTGCTTCAATCCACTGACAGCACGTCAACCCCTGTATACCACATGACTCCAATTCACTCTATTTCTTGCCCTCCTTTCACCCTCCTGCATGTTCAGGCCCCGATCACACAAAATCTTTTTCACTCCATCTTTCCACCTCCAATTTGGTCTCCCTCTTCTCCTCGTTCCCTCCACCTCCGACACATATATCCTCTTGGTCAATCTCTCCTCACTCATTCTCTCCATGTGCCCAAACCATTTCAAAACACCCTCTTCTGCTCTCTCAACCACGCTCTTTTTATTTCCACACATCTCTCTTACCCTTACGTTACTTACTCGATCAAACCACCTCACACCACACATTGTCCTCAAACATCTCATTTCCAGCACATCCATCCTCCTGCGCACATCTCTATCCATAGCCCACGCCTCGCAACCATACAACATTGTTGGAACCACTATTCCCTCAAACATACCCATTTTTGCTTTCCGAGATAATGTTCTCGACTTCCACACATATTTCAAGGCTCCCAAAATTTTCGCCCCCTCCCCCACCCTATGATCCACTTCCGCTTCCATGGTTCCATCCGCTGACAGATCCACTCCCAGATATCTAAAACACTTCACTTCCTCCAGTTTTTCTCCATTCAAACTCACCTCCCAATTGACTTGACCCTCACCCCTACTGTACCTAATAACCTTGCTCTTATTCACATTTACTCTCAACTTTCTTCTTCCACACACTTTACCAAACTCAGTCACCAGCTTCTGCAGTTTCTCACATGAATCAGCCACCAGCGCTGTATCATCAGCGAACAACAACTGACTCACTTCCCAAGCTCTCTCATCCCCAACAGACTTCATACTTGCCCCTCTTTCCAGGACTCTTGCATTTACCTCCCTAACAACCCCATCCATAAACAAATTAAACAACCATGTAGACATCACACACCCCTGCCGCAAACCTACATTCACTGAGAACCAATCACTTTCCTCTCTTCCTACACGTACACATGCCTTACATCCTCGATAAAAACTTTTCACTGCTTCTAACAACTTGCCTCCCACACCATATATTCTTAATACCTTCCACAGAGCATCTCTATCAACTCTATCATATGCCTTCTCCAGATCCATAAATGCTACATACAAATCCATTTGCTTTTCTAAGTATTTCTCACATACATTCTTCAAAGCAAACACCTGATCCACACATCCTCTACCACTTCTGAAACCGCACTGCTCTTCCCCAATCTGATGCTCTGTACATATATATATATATATATATATATATATATATATATATATATATATATATATATATATATATATATATATATATATATATATATATATATATATATATATATATATATATATATATATATATATATATATATATATATCTGTGTAGGTATATGTATGTATATTTGATATATACATATATATATATATATATATATATATATATATATATATATATATATATATATATATATATATATATATATATATATATATATATATATGTATATGTACAGAGCATCAGATTGGGGAAGAGCAGTGTGGTTTCAGAAGTGGTAGAGGATGTGTGGATCAGGTGTTTGCTTTGAAGAATGTATGTGAGAAATACTTAGAAAAGCAAATGGATTTGTAAGTAGCATTTATGGATCTGGAGAAGGCATATGATAGAGTTGATAGAGATGCTTTGTGGAAGGTATTAAGAATATATGGTGTTGGAGGAAAGTTGTTAGAAGCAGTGAAAAGTTTTTATCGAGGATGTAAGGCATGTGTACGTGTAGGAAGAGAGGAAAGTGATTGGTTCTCAGCGAAAGTAGGTTTGCGGCAGGGGTGTGTGATGTCTCCATGGTTGTTTAATTTGTTTATGGATGGGGTTGTTAGGGAGGTAAATGCAAGAGTTTTGGAAAGAGGGGCAAGTATGAAGTCTGTTGGGGATGAGAGAGCTTGGGAAGTGAGTCAGTTGTTGTTCGCTGATGATACAGCGCTGGTGGCTGATTCATGTGAGAAACTGCAGAAGCTGGTGACTGAGTTTGGTAAAGTGTGTGGAAGAAGAAAGTTAAGAGTAAATGTGACTAAGAGCAAGGTTATTAGGTACAGTAGGGTTGAGGGTCAAGTCAATTGAGAGGTGAGTTTGAATGGAGAAAAACTGGAGGAAGTGAAGTGTTTTAGATATCTTGGAGTGGATCTGGCAGCCGATGGAACCATGGAAGCGGAAGTGGATCATAGGGTGGGGGAGGGGGCGAAAATTCTGGGGGCCTTGAAGAATGTGTGGATGTCGAGAACATTATCTCGGAAAGCAAAAATGGGTATGTTTGAAGGAATAGTGGTTCCAACAATGTTGTATGGTTGCGAGGCGTGGGCTATGGATAGAGTTGTGCGCATGAGGATGGAGGTGCTGGAAATGAGATGTTTGAGGACAATGTGTGGTGTGAGGTGGTTTGATCGAGTGAGTAACGTAAGGGTAAGAGAGATGTGTGGAAATAAAAAGAGCGTGGTTGAGAGAGCAGAAGAGGGTGTTTTGAAGTGGTTTGGGCACATGGAGAGAATGAGTGAGGAAAGATTGACCAAGAGGATATATGTGTCGGAGGTGGAGGGAACGAGGAGAAGAGGGAGACCAAATTGGAGGTGGAAAGATGAAGTGAAAAAGATTTTGTGTGATCGGGTCCTGAACATGCAGGAGGGTGAAAGGAGGGCAAGGAATTAAGTGAATTAGAGCGATGTGGTATACCGGGGTTGACGTGCTGTTAGTGGATTGAATCAAGGCATGTGAAGCGTCTGGGGTAAACCATGGAAAGCTGTGTAGGTATGTATATTTGCGTGTGTGGACGTATGTATATACATGTGTATGGTGCGGGGTTGGGCCATTTTTTTCGTCTGTTTCCTTGCGCTACCTCGCAAACGCGGGAGACAGCGACAAAGTATAATAAAAAAAAGTATTATATATATATATATATATATATATATATATATATATATATATATATATATATATATATATATATATATATATATATATATATCATAACTGCCAGGTTTGATGATCCATTCGAAACACGACAAATATTGTAGCTCATTTAGTAGTGTAAGTGAATTCAGATCACCTTCATATATTGTCACTGGGAGAAAACTAATTACTTTGAGATAAAGTTGCCCGTCGTTTTGATTGGTTGTCTTTCATTTGGTGCTCAGTAATATTAGTATTAACCAATTTTGCATGATGATGATAATAGTATTAACAGCCACTGAGGCTGTAGTGCCGATGGTACATATGTCTATAATAGCTCTCGGTGGTTCTGCTCTATTTACCGGTGCGACAACTACTGGTGTTGGTCGTACGACTGATTGTGGTACAGCTGCCGACGCCATACCTGGTGGGGGTACAGTTGCAGATGGTACGACTGCAGTTGCTTGTTATATTCATCAGCGGTACAGCTGTTAGTGATGTAATTGCTGATGGCACAACTGTTGGTGGCACAGCTGCCGATGGTACAACTGTTGGTGGCACAGCTGCCGATGGTACAACTGTTAGTGGCACAGATGCCGGTGGTACAACTGTCAATGGCACAGCTGCCGATGGTACAACTGTTGGTGACACAGCTGCCGATGGTACAACTGTCAGTGGCACATTTGCCGATGGTGCAACTGTTGGTGGCTCATCTGCCGATGGTACAATTTGTCGATGATACAACTGTAGTGTTGATTCTACACTAGCCAGTGGTACCAATGCTGACGACACAGTCGTATGATGATGAAAAGTAGTACTAATGCTGACGACAGGGTTGTATGATGATGACCGGGTGTCATCACTATCATCTCGGTACATATTCTCTGAACCTCCAACCTTCAATGTATGGCGCGTGCCGCATTTGGACCAGCAACTCAGAATGGATCAGGATTCGTAAGTCAATGGAATGTCTTTAACAAAGATATGTAATTAAATCTCATATGGTCCGTCATTTTCAGAGCATACTGCAAATTTCGTTCAAATGATTATATCGCTGAATTATAAGTTTTACCGAAATTCTGACGAATGTTTTGTTTGATGAAATATCTAACCCTGATACTTAAGTTCTTCCTATTTTTCTTGCATCATTATTGTCCTCTCTGTTAATTCACTTTTATTCTTCATGTCTTCCTACTCATTTACTGTCAGTTTCCTTCTTCCCACTCTACCTAGTCACGTCTTATCAGTGTCATCCAGTCCTCTGTTAAGTTCCCAGGTTAACATTCTTGATAATGCTGGAAATCCCTGAAGGCGCGAGCTACTCCTGAATGCAGGACACGAACACCTTCTCCTCTTATCTTATCCAGCAAACCGCCCCTCGTGTACTTGTTCTGTTCATATGTATGTTGCTGGATAATACTCGTAAAAATATATTTTAGTCTGGAATTACGGCATCTAATTTTGCATGTTTTTCGAGCTCATATATGCGACTACGTGCATGCAAGAAAGCACACACAAACACACACAAAAAGTGCATACACTTTTGCTACTTGTCTAGTGATATTATGAGCAACGCTTCCCATTCCAAGCATCTCCAAGTTAGTCAGATAACTGATGTTTAATATTTAGTGAAATATGGGAGTTAGGTAAAGTTTGAGTCGGTTACACATGTCCAACTACAATACCAGGGACAGAGGCCATCAGACAGAACACCAGGGTAAGGACCACCAGATTCAGGGACCACCAGGGGCAGGGACCACCAGAAGCATGGACCATCAGGGTCAAGACCACCAGAGGCAGGGATCACCAGAGGCAAGGACCACCAGAGGCAGGGACGCCAGAAGCAGGGAAACTAGAGGCAGGGACCATCAAAGGGAGACACCATCAGAGGCAGGGGCCACCAGAGGCAGGGACAATAGAAGCAGGGACTATCAGAGGGGGACACCATCAGAGGCAGGGACCACCAGAGATAAAAATCACTAAAGGTACGTGATATCAGAGGTGTGTGCAACATAGACACGGTTTATGATGAAATGTTTAAAAAAAATAACAGATAATCGGATGACTGTTTCATCTGGAAATGTGCTGACAGATGGTGCCACTCTTATAAATTGCAGGCTAATTCATGTTTACCCCCCACAAAAAAAATGTATAAAAATCACCAATCTCTGCCTTCACACATAGATATAGCGAGAAGTCATCTTATCCCCCCCAAAAGAGTGCCCAAAGAGCGAAATGCATCAGTGACTGCTATTCCTCAGTAGCTTGTGGCTTCTGCGCTTCTTTCCTACTCATGGAGGCACCCCTCAACCCCACAAAGCGTTCGTCTGCTGGACTACCTCGCTGCCAGAGGTACAATGTCTTCCGTCATGGACTGTACAGTATCCTGCTTGAGAGTTGATTATGACATCACAAGAGAATCGTTTTCAACGCAACATTATTACAAAATAATGTATTAACTTAGGCATTCTCTCTTATATATTTCCAAACGATGTTAAAGAATATCTATTCGAAAAACCCTCTTTTTTTCTCTATTACCCACGAGTACGTGCACTGTAAAATTGTTTTTCGTATAGAACGTTTGGAGTTCCACATCAAAAGTACCACCACCGTACCACCACTGGAGTAACCATCCTATAACCCAATCCCTGAGGCACTAACCCTGAACCACCACCAGCAAGCAAGCTTGCATATACGGCCGTCTCTACATACAACACCAACCATGCACTAGCAATCTTGTTGGTTCATGCTTGTCATAGCACACATACAGTATCATCCCTGTAGAACCAAACCTATAGTATCCATTCTGCAAGGCTAGCTCAGCAGTGCCAACCATAGGGTAGTATCCTCCAGCCTTGCATCATCAGCCCTATAAGGTGCACTACCAACCATACAGTACCAGCCTGCAATATCATCATCCACATAGTAAAGCCTGTAAAGTTCCACCCCTGGAGCACCGACCAGAAAATTCCTTCTTTGCGTTTACCAAAAAAAAAGGTCCATTTCTGTGGTACCAACCGTGAACTTATCTTTGTTGTATCAACGGTGATGTTTCATCTTTGTGGTACCTACCGTAGTACCATCTGTATAGATCAATCTCTCTGGCAACCGTGAAGTTCTATCTTTGGTATCAACTGTAAAGTTCCATGTCTGCTGTGCTAACCGGTTAGTACCACTTCCTTACGTTACTAACAATACAGTGCCATTTCCGTAGTGCCAGTCATTCTCTGTCATCTTTAAAACACCAGCCGCACACTACGATCTTATCAAATCATTGTTCAAATCCCAAATCACCAATAATTTCATCTTTTCGCCGACGTTCTCAAACACTCATAAACTTAGAATGCTTTTTGCACACCCCACTTTTATTCTTTCATGTTATCTAGTGTATTTTAAGAACCAGTCACAATAGATTAATTTATGATGAGTGTCTGACAATGAGGAGATATGTTACATCAGAGCATTGATGAGTGACAATTGTGATTAATCTCAAGTTATGATTCTTTATCAATTAATCCTTAAATTATTGATCACCATGCAAAAACAAATATATCTTATTAATTTGAAAATGTTATAGAGTTCATCTAAGAGGAGTGAATAATACAAACCTTCCCCTCCTTTCTCTTTTCCTGTATCTAAATCTCTACTTCTATATTCTTTTGCTCTTCTGCATATTCTCTCTCTCTCTCTCTCTCTCTCTCTCTCTCTCTCTCTCTCTCTCTCTCTCTCTCTCTCTCTCTCTCTCTCTCTCTCTCTCTCTCTCTCTCTCTCTCTCTCTCTCTCTCTCTCTCTCTCTCTCTCTCTCTCATGTCACGGTGTTGCACTGTCAATCTTAGAAATATGACAGAAAGGTTTTCAAGGGCTTAGCACCGTGAAGGCACAAAACTATCTACGTTGCTATATTGATAGAATTATGTCTAAATGCATCTCTGAGTTATCCTTCCTAAGCAAATTGAATGTATGGACACTAACTCACTGCAGTTCTTTGAGGGAGAACATATGAAAAAAGTTAACAGCTCCGAAAAAGCTGATGATGAATCCGATGAATACCAGTTAGGCTATCGAATAGGTTGTGATTGTTGTACATCAAATTATCATATTAGTTCTTTAGATAACATAGTCAACTGATCTTCAAACATGAAAATTAATTTAACTTTGAACACACACGCATGTGAAGGCTGGTCACACGCTGAGCCCTGTGGAAGTATGATTGATGATAGCATGATGCTATGATTTCTGAAGTGCCATGTTCTCTCTGGGCTGGTAACCACAAATAAGGCACCAAAAACACGTATTCAGAAAATCCTCCACATGTAATCGATAAACTTACACCATACACTTGTGCATACTTCAGTCTTTCCATATCAAACTATCTCTTCCCCTGCATCACCTGTTCTTCCACTTCTTGAGCCATCCAGTCAAGAGGAAAAAAAAAAAAGATGAAAAGGAGCAAAAATCAGGTGTTTGCCCTAAATATGTGTGGAGCATAACCTTCACTGGTATCAAAGGTACTTGTGTTCCTAAGGTGCTAACAGAGCATGATCACAGAGTGTCACGGTAACAATGTCCATTGCATCCCTTCGGATTGCGTGTTATCGTTCTCCTGACAAATGACAACGTTAGACGATCCTTCCTGGTTTGGTGATGCAAATACTCTGATACTAACAAAGTTGGTATCATCTAAATGATGTAAGCCCTCTCAATAAACTAACTTTGAGTACGATGATACATGTCATTTTGCTGAGTTACTGACAGTGGCACTGGTTAACTTGGTATCACGTGCCGTACGGGTGACAGAACCTACGTAAATATACCAGATGCTGTGTAACAGGCCCAGTTGTTGACAGATCCAGCTACAATGAAGCTGAACTGGGAAAGCAAGTACAGTGAGCGAGCACTATTTCCAAAGGAATCAAGATAGAGGATTTCAATAAGATCCCTAGATACTGCATCTCACGGTTGACACCGTGCAACTTCAACAGGTGTAGATGTTCTTTCTCTGCTTTTCCATATTCTTAAGTTTGAGATGACACAACAGTTGCTTTGTACTCGGAAAGTAGCAGCTCAGCTCTACACAGAACACACGATTTATATCAGTGGCAAGTGCATGTTCATGTTCATGGGTAGATTCCTACTGTAACGCTCGACCATCCCTGCCATAAAACCCAGCCAGTGTTCTCAAACAACCTACCTTCCAAACCTTGTCACACAGCCAGCCTGTTTACCCCTGTTATACAGTAGCCAGTTCACTCCTGGCATACAGCCCGGCAAACCTTGCCATACTCCTTCCAAACGTAATTAGACTGCTTTTAGGCTGCTTTGCCCATTCCTTGTATGCAGCCTGCCTAACCCTGCCATACGGATATCCAATGAGCATAATTATACTGCTTTCCTGATTTTTCCATTCAGTCTGTGTAGCCTTGCCGTGTACCTGCTAAGCATTGCTACACTGCTTTCCCAATTCTGCCACTCATACATAACCTTGCCAGACACCTACAAAATCTTGCCATTATGGCTTTCTATCCCAAGCACCCTACCCAACCCTGCCATGCGTCCTGCCTTACCCTACCGTACTACTTTCCAAATCATGTCATGCATCCTGCCTAAAACTGACATACAGCCTGCTCACCTTTGCAAAACCTTGCCGTACTGCCTGCCCGGCCCTGTCAGACAACCAGCTCAACCCTACCAAGCCTATCCAGCCCAGTCATTCTGTTTGCTGAGTATCGTAATAAAGTTTTCCCTAAAAACTGCCACAAAATCTGCCCAACCTTGGTTAACTCTTGCCTAACTCTTTCAAACAGCCTGCAAGACTCAGAATTTCCTTTCCAAGTTTTATTGAAATACATGGTTCATAAACGATCAAGTAAAAATGAAACATCAAACGGTGTACTACGCTCCAATAGAAGTCTGAAAATAGGGTTAATTCATACTTTCTACAATTCGAAAAAAAAAAAAAACTGCGGTGACTTCAGCTAATTGATCTTACTGAATTCATATCGAGCACATACTGAAAAGAAAACCATCGTTTTTAAAACAGATATATTCAGATTCAATTCACATAGAATTTTTTTCAGTCTAGGATTTGTCAACAACGTGTCATGTAGTAAACTTATACAAAGTATACATGCTAATTATTCCATCGCATGCACTGAGGACAGTCTATACATAATGATAAACCTAAGCATAGAGCTACAAGGTATACCACTTTAACTTAGACACTGTGCATTAGCACTAAGCTGAGCAGTCTAAATATGTACCGCAGAAATGGAATTTAGGAATTATGATTTACCATTAGCAGGTCAGCCCGTCAGCTACCCAAATCCCGTGACATTATTATCACCAGTGGGGCTCATGATCTCATTATTGCTGCATCATATGTAAGAATTACAATTGATAACTGAAACAAAAGCCGACACAATTTCCAATAGATTTAATAAATATGGTTGGGAATGAGGGTGAAGGTACGTTGACATGCATAGGCTATAGGATGAATAGCTTTAATATTTGTACTCTCGCTTCCATTCATCACGAAATGTATTACTTACAACAAAACACTGTATTTATAAATCCCTCCGTACGAGAAGCTTTGCCTTTGCTCATTTATTTTTTTGTTTTTATTTTTTCAATAATTAATCAGCACCATAACCCTAGCGTCTGACCTGACCCGTCAAAGGTAAGTGGTGCTTATGAAGGAGTGAAGATACATTTGAACTAGCAGGTAAGGGTCACGTTAAAGGCTAGTGGCAACGACGGTGGAGTGAAAATGCATTTCAGGATCAGGAAAAAGGCCAGTGGTATTCAGGGTGTTGCGAAGATGAGGATGCGGTAAAGATGGCTCGAAGGATGAAGGAAATAAAAAGCTGGTGTGGAGCATGTAGTTAATGTGTATTTGTCGATGGCGACATGATGATGCGTTTGCAAATGGTAGCGTAAACTTTGATTTAACAAGAATATAAAAAAGATACATTAGGTGGTGTCTTCTTTCACAGTGAACACGACGCCGAGTGACATTCCAGAGGGAGACATTCAGAGGCTCCTGCAGATTCAAGGTTGCTCTACACTCAGGATATACTTATTTCATTTTTGCTCGCCATTTCATACCTTAGCGAGGTAGGACTAGCAATAGAACAACGGTCCTACGCACTCACATCCAGTCTCTAAATGTCATGCACCCTTAACCATAACCAGAGCCCACTACATTCGGCCAAGCCCTATTCTTTGGTTCCACTGAACGCTTCAAATGTCCTCTCCTTCCATACGCTCCTGAAAGCACCCAGGACCTTTGCCACTTCCCACCCTGTGACTCACTATATCTCCCATCTGATGTCATGTTCATTCTGAAGTCCATTAAAGCATTCTACTCCCTTCAGTTTCTTCTCATTCAAACATACACTCAGTCTCTCCTCTTTCGTACCCCTGCTATACCCTAACACATTTTTTCCTTTAACCATAACTCTCACCTATCTCCTTTCGCACTCCCTCCCAAACCTAGACAACTCTGGTTATTTCTCTAGAGCCTGCCACATGAGCCATGTCATCTGTGAACTGTAACTGACCCGCCTCTCAACCCCATCCCTACCCACCGTATATCATTGACATGAGCTTCTCCCTTGCATTCATTGTGCCTCCCACACCACCCAGTCCATGAACAGATTAGATAGCCATGACATCGACATTAATCCACCTTTACTGAAAAGCATTCACCCTTCTCCCTTCCAGCTTACATACATACCTTATGCCCCGAGTAAAACCCCTCTCGCATTTACGGTAGTAACTTTCCGTATTCCCAAGAGCCCATCCTGCACCACGGTCCGATGCCACCCCTACTCACCCCAACTCCCGCCACCGCCGCCAGGCACCCCACCTTCCGCACCACGATTAACTCTGAAGTATTTAGGCTTCAAGAAGTTATGTAAAGCAGTTATTGAACACATCATTTACTTATTAGCTACCAATTTTCCATAAGGTAAGCTAATGATGCAGGTATTAACGGTCGACTCGCGTGCAGGCAGTGTGGTAGAAATTATTCATGGTAATTAATGACCTTCCACTTACTCAAGGCGCGTTGCTATGGTGCGAGACTCTACTCATCCACGTGTCGCCGTAAACAAACTTCTCGGCACAAAGTGACCAATACCTCTGAGTAGCTTGCGCCATCGTCATGAGAATCATAATGTCTCATCAGGTGTAGGACAGTCTTGTCGTGTTGGGGCATGTGACAAATGTTGGTGTAATTTGGTATGTGCCAATCCTGAAACTTTGTAGACTGTAGTAGTAGTGTTATATGTCTACTTGTAACACTAATGTGACGAGGCTAGTGTCAGTGTTGACTGGTTGTGAAGAGTGACACTGATGTATGGTTTTGTGTTGTAGTGTTTAGCTGTCTTGCAGTTGTATGTGGTTATCTTTTTGTATCCGGAATTGCTGGTGTTTGACAATGTTGGTTCGTTGCAGCAATGATGTGTGGAAATAATGTATGTGTACTGCATCGTTGCAGTGTGGTAATCTGTTTAATGTTTGTCTGAAATCCTTTTATTTTGATAAATCAGAGTAATGATCATACTACCAATATGAAAACAAAGTATGTAAGATGTCAGCACTAATCGCAGGTTTCCTCAAGATCCAAGGCATTGTAGAATGTATGAAGGGGGTCTGAAGAAAAAGGAAGTAACAAATATAATATGAGCAAGCGAAGAGAGACTGAATCTGATTCTGTTATCCATATCACACACACACACGCAACACACACACACACACACACACAAAAACACACACATATATATATACATATATACATATATATATATATATATATATATATATATATATATATATATATATATATATATATATATATATATATATATATATTTTTTTTTTTTTTTTTCTTTTTTTTTGCTTTGTCGCTGTCTCCCGCGTTTGCGAGGTAGCGCAGGGAAACAGACGAAAGAAATGGCCCAACCCACCCCCATACACATGCCTTGATTCAATCCACTGACAGCACGTCAACCCCGGTATACCACATCGATCCAATTCACTCTATTCTTTGCCCTCCTTTCACCCTCCTGCATGTTCAGGCCCCGATCACACAAAATCTTTTTCACTCCATCTTTCCACCTCCAATTTGGTCTCCCTCTTCTCCTCGTTCCCTCCACCTCCGACACATATATCCTCTTGGTCAATCTTTCCTCACTCATTCTCTCCATGTGACCAAACCATTTCAAAACACCCTCTTCTGCTCTCTCAACCACGCTCTTTTTATTTCCACACATCTCTCTTACCCTTACGTTACTTACTCGATCAAACCACCTCACACCACACATTGTCCTCAAAAATCTCATTTCCAGCACATCCATCCTCCTGCGCACAACTCTGTCCATAGCCCACGCCTCGCAACCATACAACATTGTTGGAACCACTATTCCTTCAAACATACCCATTTTTGCTTTCCGAGATAATGTTCTCGACTTCCACACCTTCTTCAAGGCTCCCAGAATTTTCGCCCCCTCCCCCACCCTATGATCCACTTCCGCTTCCATGGTTCCATCCTCTGCCAGATCTACTCCCAGATATCTAAAACACTTCACTTCCTCCAGTTTTTCTCCATTCAAACTCACCTCCCAGTTGAATTGACCCTCAACCCTACTGTACCTAATAACCTTGCTCTTATTCACATTTACTCTTAACTTTCTTCTTTCACACACTTTACCAAACTCAGTCACCAGCTTCTGCAGTTTCTCACATGAATCAGCCACCAGCGCTGTATCATCAGCGAACAACAACTGACTCACTTCCCAAGCTCTCTCATCCCCAACAGACTTCATACTTGCCCCTCTTTCCAAAACTCTTGCATTCACCTCCCTAACAACCCCATCCATAAACAAATTAAACAACCATGGAGACATCACACACCCCTGCCGCAAACCTACATTCACTGAGAACCAATCACTTTCCTCTCTTCCTACACGTACATATGCCTTACATCCTCGATAAAAACTTTTCACTGCTTCTAACAACTTGCCTCCCACACCATATATTCTTAATACCTTCCACAGAGCATCTCTATCAACTCTATCATATGCCATCTCCAGATCCATATTTGCTACATACAAATCCATTTGTTTTTCTAAGTATTTCTCACATACATTCTTCAAAGCAAACACCTGATCCACATATCCTCTACCACTTCTGAAACCACACTGCTCTTCCCCAATCTGATGCTCTGTACATGCCTTCACCCTCTCAATCAATACCCTCCCATATAATTTGCCAGGAATACTCAACAAACTTATACCTCTGTAATTTGAGCACTCACTCTTATCCCCTTTGCCTTTGTACAATGGCACTATGCACGCATTCCACCAATCCTCAGGCACCTCACCATGAGTCATACATACATTAAATAACCTTACCAACCAGTCAACAATACAGTCACCCCCTTTTTTAATAAATTCCACTGCAATACCATCCAAGCCTGCTGCCTTGCCGGCTTTCATCTTCCGCAAAGCTTTTATTACCTCTTCTCTGTTTACCAACTCATTTTCCCTAACCCTCTCACTTTGCACACCACCTCGACCAAAACACCCTATATCTGCCACTCTATCATCAAACACATTCAACAAACCTTCAAAATACTCACTCCATCTCTTTCTCACATCACCACTACTTGCTATCACCTCCCCATTTGCGCCCTTCACTGAAGTTCCCATTTGCTCCCTTGTCTTACGCACTTTATTTACCTCCTTCCAGAACATCTTTTTATTCTCCCTAAAATTTAATGATACTCTCTCACCCCAACTCTCATTTGCCCTTTTTTTCACCTCTTGCACCTTTCTCTTGACCTCCTGTCTCTTTCTTTTATATGTCTCCCACTCAATTGCATTTTTTCCCTGCAAAAATCGTCCAAATGCCTCTCTCTTCTCTTTCACTAATACTCTTACTTCTTCATCCCACCACTCACTACCCTTTCTAATCAACCCACCTCCCACTCTTCTCATGCCACAAGCATCTTTTGCGCAATCCATCACTGATTCCCTAAATACATCCCATTCCTCCCCCACTCCCCTTACTTCCATTGTTCTCAGCTTTTTCCATTCTGTACTCAGTCTCTCCTGGTACTTCCTCACACAAGTCTCCTTCCCAAGCTCACTTACTCTCACCACCCTCTTCACCCCAACATTCACTCTTCTTTTCTGAAAACCCATACAAATCTTCACCTTAGCCTCCACAAGATAATGATCAGACATCCCTCCAGTTGCACCTCTCAGCACATTAACATCCAAAAGTCTCTCTTTCGCGCGCCTGTCAATTAACACGTAATCCAGTAACGCTATATATATATAACGCTATATATATATATATATATATATATATATATATATATATATATATATATATATATATATATATATATATATATATATATATATATATATATATATATATGTATGTGTGTGTGTGTGTGTGTGTGTGTGTGTGTGTGTGTGTGTGTGTGTGTGTGTGTGTGTGTGTGTGTGATGTATGTGTGTGTGTGATATGGATAACAGAATCAGATTTAGTCTCTCTTCGCTTGCTCATATTATATTTGTTACTTCCTTTTTCTTCAGACCCCCTTCATACATTCTACAATGCCTTAGAGGAATGTCTGATCATTATCTTGTGGAGGCTAAGGTGAAGATTTGTATGGGTTTTCTGAAAAGAAGAGTGAATGTTGGGGTGAAGAGGGTGGTGAGAGTAAGTGAGCTTGGGAAGGAGACTTGTGTGAGGAAGTACTAGGAGAGACTGAGTACAGAATGGAAAAAGGTGAGAACAATGGAAGTAAGGGGAGTGGGGGAGGAATGGGATGTATTTAGGGAATCAGTGATGGATTGCGCAAAAGATGCTTGTGGCATGAGAAGAGTGGGAGGTGGGTTGATTAGAAAGGGTAGTGAGTGGTGGGATGAAGAAGTAAGAGTATTAGTGAAAGAGAAGAGAGAGGCATTTGGACGATTTTTGCAGGGAAAAAATGATATTGAGTGGGAGACGTATAAAAGAAAGAGACAGGAGGTCAAGAGAAAGGTGCAAGAGGTGAAAAAAGGGCAAATGAGAGTTGGGGTGAGAGAGTATCATTAAATTTTAGGGAGAATAAAAAGATGTTCTGGAAGGAGGTAAATAAAGTGCGTAAGACAAGGGAGCAAATGGGAACTTCAGTGAAGGGCGCAAATGGGGAGGTGATAACAAGTAGTGGTGATGTGAGAAGGAGATGGAGTGAGTATTTTGAAGGTTTGTTGAATGTGTTTGATGATAGAGTGGCAGATATAGGGTGTTTTGGTCGAGGTGGTGTGCAAAGTGCGAGGGTTAGGGAAAATGAGTTGGTAAACAGAGAAGAGGTAGTAAAAGCTTTGCGGAAGATAAAAGCCGGCAAGGCAGCAGGTTTGGATGGTATTGCAGTGGAATTTATTAAAAAAGGGGGTGACTGTATTGTTGACTGGTTGGTAAGGTTATTTAATGTATGTATGACTCATGGTGAGGTGCCTGAGCATTGGCGGAATGCGTGCATAGTGCCATTGTACAAAGGCAAAGGGGATAAGAGTGAGTGTTCAAATTACAGAGGTATAAGTTTGTTGAGTATTCCTGGCAAATTATATGGGAGGGTATTGATTGAGAGGGTGAAGGCATGTACAGAGCATCAGATTGGGGAAGAGCAGTGTGGTTTCAGAAGTGGTAGAGGATATGTGGATCAGGTGTTTGCTTTGAAGAATGTATGTGAGAAATACTTAGAAAAGCAAATGGATTTGTATGTAGCATTTATGGATCTGGAGAAGGCATATGATAGAGTTGATAGAGATGCTCTGTGGAAGTTATTAAGAATATATGGTGTGGGAGGAAAGTTGTTTGAAGCAGTGAAAAGTTTTTATCGAGGATGTAAGGCATGTGTACGTGTAGGAAGAGAGGAAAGTGATTGGTTCTCAGTGAATGTAGGTTTGCGGCAGGGGTGTGTGATGTCTCCATGGTTGTTTAATTTGTTTATGGATGGGGTTGTTAAGGAGGTGAATGCAAGAGTTTTGGAAAGAGGGGCAAGTATGAAGTCTGTTGGGGATGAGAGAGCTTGGGAAGTGTCAGTTGTTGTTCGCTGATGATACAGCGCTGGTGGCTGATTCATGTGAGAAACTGCAGAAGCTGGTGACTGAGTTTGGTAAAGTGTGTGAAAGAAGAAAGTTAAGAGTAAATGTGAATAAGAGCAAGGTTATTAGGTACAGTAGGGTTGAGGGTCAAGTCAATTGGGAGGTGAGTTTGAATGGAGAAAAACTGGAGGAAGTGAAGTGTTTTAGATATCTGGGAGTGGATCTGGCAGCGGATGGAACCATGGAAGCGGAAGTGGATCATAGGGTGGGGGAGGCGGCGAAAATTCTGGGAGCCTTGAAGAATGTGTGGAAGTCGAGAACATTATCTCGGAAAGCAAAAATGGGTATGTTTGAAGGAATAGTGGTTCCAACAATGTTGTATGGTTGCGAGGCGTGGACTATGGATAGAGTTGTGCGCAGGAGGATGGATGTGCTGGAAATGAGATGTTTGAGGACAATGTGTGGTGTGAGGTGGTTTGCTCGAGTAAGTAACGTAACGGTAAGAGAGATGTGTGGAAATAAAAAGAGCGTGGTTGAGAGAGCAGAAGAGGGTGTTTTGAAATGGTTTGGTCACATGGAGAGAATGAGTGAGGAAAGATTGACCAAGAGGATATATGTGTCGGAGGTGGAGGGAACGAGGAGAAGAGGGAGACCAAATTGGAGGTGGAAAGATGGAGTGAAAAAGATTTTGTGTGATCGGGGCCTGAACATGCAGGAGGGTGAAAGGAGGGCAAGGAATAGAGTGAATTGGAGCGATGTGGTATACCGGGGTTGATGTGCTGTCAGTGGATTGAATCAAGGCATGTGAAGCGTCTGGGGTAAACCATGGAAAGCTGTGTAGGTATGTATATTTGCGTGTGTGGACGTATGTATATGCATGTGTATGGGGGTGGATTGGGCCATTTCTTTTGTCTGTTTCCTTGCGCTACCTCGCAAACGCGGGAGACAGCGACAAAGCAAAAAAAAAAAAAAAAGATAAATATATATATATATTTGTATATATATATATATATATATATATATATATATATATATATATATATATATATATATATATATATATATATATATATATATATATATATATGTATGTATATATATATATATATATTCATTTCTTCCAAACGTACATGCTTGACAGTATCAAACGAAAAAATAAGCATGAATTTCTATTTCTTTCCCTTTATAATTTTGTGATGAGGCTTCTCCTACAACCGCTGAATAACAGGTACAATACGGTAGGCGGTGAAACCGCAAGAAAGTGGACGGCAAAATAGCCTCTGCATTTATGAGTTTAACAATTCATTTTCATTACTCTCGGTTTGTGAAGGTAAAATATCATGACAGCTTCGAGTGTTGCGTTCGGTTGCACTCACCAGCGGTCATGATGCTTACATATGCATTTTACATATTTTCAGTTTATGAAAAAAGAAATTCCACGCAAACAGTTCTGGATTATGCTGCAAGCTACCGGAGAGAGAAACACTCAGCCTGTTGGAATAGTTGAGCCGGTTCAGTCCATGGACGGGAATTTTACTGGTATTCCTGACCTCATGTGGCTGCATATTTTCATTCTTATCTTCCACAAATATCCATGTCATCCTTGTGCTTAACACAGCCAGGCATACTGCATAACCTGCTCCATCAACTCTGTATGAAACCACGCAATTTGAATATTGGCAATACCTCAGCTCCAGTTGAGGAACAAAACGCTATGCAAAAATCGTCAGATTTCTATACGATCTGTATTCTATTTCCGACACTTTTATTCAATCTTTCCCTTAACGGGAGCTCTAGTGGCTTCTGCCTGGTTGACCTCCCACTTCTACTTTCCGTAAAACAGGACCGTTAGTGGCCTCTGTCTGGCTAACTTCTTAAGACTGTTCTTTCATAGGAACAATAGCGGCCTTTAGCTAATATCTCATGTTTACTCTTTCTCTTTAAAGCCATTCAGATGTGGCTATTTTCTCTTTGTCGTGAATATGAAAAATATAAATATCTTTCTACAAATAAGGCTGGCGGTACATTCCACCATGCCCAGCATTGTCAAATTCATCTCTTGAGAATGACATAAATCTCAGAATAACTATTCTTTTCATAATAAGTAAATTTATCTCTGTACTAAGATTAAATGGATACTGTCGCAATTATTGCTATACAAGTTGCTGGAAATTCTACATAATTCGTTTCTCTTTTTCTTTTCTTTTTCAAACTCTCTCTCTCTCTCTCTCTCTCTCTCTCTCTCTCTCTCTCTCTCTCTCTCTCTCTCTCTCTCTCTCTCTCTCTCTCTCTCTCTCTCTCTCTCTCTCTCTCTCTCTCTCTCTCAGTTTACCCATCTGTCTGTCTTCTTGTTTGCTTGTCATTATCTGTTTATCGCTACTCTGTTTGTTCGTATGAATGCCAGTCCCTCTTTCTTCTATACCCCAGTTTTCATCATATCCTCACGATCCAATAATATAGCCAACAGCCAGCCTTCCTTGACGTCACAGTCGTAAACATCAACCACCCACCGTCTGCTATCATGACAACTACCAACATAACAACAATAACAACCATTAGGAAGGCAACCCATAATTACAACCACGATCATTACAACCATTATCATCATAAGAATCAACGATCATTACAGCTTCTACCATTACAAACATCGCTATTACTAAACCTACTAAGGTCATCTCTTCTGCTGTTATCTCTGTAACTACAATCCCTACAACCACCGTCCTCATGACAATCAGCACTATCTTCATAACTACTACCATCATTACAGTCGGACTATCCTTACAACCAGCACCATCCTTACGAACACCATCCTCATTACAACCACACCATCCTTACAACTACCATCACCATTACAGATAGGACTATCCTTACTGTCACCTTCATCATTACAACCAGCATCATTCTCACAACTACCATTATCATTACAACCAGCACCATCCGTACAACCACCATCATCATTACAACCAGCATCATCCTCACAACTACCATCATCATTCCAAGAAGGGCCATCCTTAAATCACCATCAGCATTACAACCAGCACCATCCTTACAACCACCATCCCTATTGCAACCAGCACCAAACTTACAACCACCTTCTTCATTACAGACAGGACCAGCTGCTTATCATTAGATGCCTACGACATATCTTCTTTAATTCTCCTTGTTTACTGATGGTATCTTCGGCACCTTTCGCTCTTTCCCCCATCTACCACGTTTCGCCTCCTAACCTACATAAACAGCCTCTCATTAACAAAAGAGCATCGTGATCAGGAATGGCACCCCACCCCACCATCAAAGATCAGACATGCTAGAACTCACCTCAAAAGAACTTAGTTAATGCTCTGAAATAATGAGGTAACTCTGCTCCTTCTCAGAACTCTTTAATCACCTAATTACACTATACAAAGCTTTAGCCGGCTGAAAGTGAGAAGATGCGACAGTGGGGATCCTCGTCAATGTTGCAGGTACATTCTATCATCTATTTCCACTGAACATCTCATGATCTGAATTCCAGACGAATAGAAAAAACATACCTTTCTTCTTACATCGAGAATCTGATAAAGCTGGCTGAGAGTCGGTGTCTATAGAGTATATTCGAAGATGTTTGGAAAGTTAATGTTGCAGAGTGTTAGTTTATGGGTAAGGTTGGTTAGATGTTATGAGAGAGATGCCACATAGTTCAAAAAAAAGATTACTAGGTGAGCAACCTATTCCTGCAGATTGTCTTTCAACCAGCAGGTGATGTTGACTGCAGAATATCATTTGCATAAGATATGTCTCTGTGATACTTACAGTAATAAAAGGAAATACTGATCTATAGTAGTTAACATTTTGTGGACTTTGATTATATGTGTCTTTTTTTTACACAAAGTAAGTCATCAAAATTTTGCAAAAGAAACAAGGCAACGGGGAGTGAGACTGTGCTCCAGTGACATTCCTGAGTAAACCTTATCAGACTCCTTAGCTAGGTGTCTTCTCTGAGGGATCAGACCTTGTAAGCGCTGGAAGTGTTGGCATTTGTCACTGTTGGTCTAAAACTTTCATGGTCGTTGCGTTTGGTCGGGAGGTTTACTTTTTCATGGTTACTAACTTGCTACAGTTCCATTCTGTGAGTTCACACGCATTAAAATTGTAGTTGATCGGTAACTGTCTGTCTAACTATGGTATGTTCAAAACTTACTGTCAAACTTTCCGATTCAATTCTTCTCCAGATGTCTGACTTACTGCTAGATGGCCCATCACTGTATTTCCTCCATTGTACATATGGTGGAATATACTAGATCAAGCACAAAATTGTGATGCTTTCCAATAGTGAACAGCGTCGGATGCATCATACCGTTCTCTGACTCCTCATTTCAGTGTTGTCAAACTAAGGTTAAGCCAATAGGTGGGTCGTATGCTATCACTTGGGATAAACGTTTGAAGAGGAACACAAACGAAAATTTAGTTCACACCAAAAGTGAGTTGCGAGAGAGTAATTTTAGTCGGTATACGCAAGTTTAGAAAATTGAATGATGGTAGAGAAAGATTAAAAAGATGGGAGTCCCACTATTGTAGAACTTTCTCTTCGTACGGTACAAATAGGTAAGTAAACACACACACACACACGCACACACACACACACACACAAACACACACACACATAATTCCAGCAGTCACCGCCCCTGCGTCACTGTGAACATTCATTCATAATTTGATCATATATGATAAGGGACAATACCACGTGGTGGGAGGGAGGAGCGAGGGAACGGTATGGCTGACGATGATGAAGTATGAGGGATGGGAAGGGGCGGTGATGGTGAAGTGTGAGGGAGAGAGTAGGTGGTGATGCTAAAGAATGAGGGGGAGGGAAGGTGCAGTGTTGCTGAAGGGTGATGGAGGAAGGATCAACAATGCTATTGGATGAGGGGAGAAAGGGGTAGTGACTCTGAAGGGTGAGAGGAGAAAAGGGATAATTACGTTGCAAGGTAAAGAGGATAGAAAGCGCAGTAGTGTTGAAAACTGAGGAAGGGGCAGGAGGTAATGCTGAAAAATGAAGAGGGAGCGGGCTATGAAGTAGAAGACTGAGAAGAGGCAAAAAATAATGTTGAAGAATGAGGAGGGGGCAAAATATAATATTGAAGGGTAAGGAGTGGGCGGAAGACGATACTGAAGAGTAATAAGGGGCGAGAGATTATGTTGAAGAGTAAGGAGGGGCGGGATAGGACAATGAAGAGTGAGGAGAGGGTAGACTTAGAGAGGGTTCCAGGATGGAGGAAGACTGACGGCTGGGGAAGTATTATGATAATTTCGAAAGATAGGAGATATGAGGAACTGAGAGAACAACGGAGGGTAAATTAGGCATTGAGGAATAGACTTTGAATAGCAGGAGAAGAGGTGCTGTTAAGACAAAGTAAAAAAGAGACTTAAGGAGAAAAAGAGGAAAAAAGTGCAGAATAAGTGAGAATATTGGAAAAGGAAGGCATAGACCAGGATATGTGAGAAAGCAATATGAAATGTATGAAATGTAAAAGGTAAATTAATGAGATACGAGCAAAGTGGGTCGAGAGAAGAAGAAAATAAATACAGTGTGAACGTGAGATGAGAGAAAAATGAAGGAAAGCTAAGAAAAGTTGAGGTAAAGATTAAACAGATTTCTGAACAACGAAAGGAAAACAGAAGAAATGAGTACAGGTTACAAAGGTGAGAGAATGAAGAACATAAGAATATATATATATATATATATATATATATATATATATATATATATATATATATATATATATATATATATATATTTCTTTTTTTTTGCTTTGTCGCTGTCTCCCGCGTTTGCGAGGTAGCGCAAGGAACCAGACGAAAGAAATGCCCCCCCCCCCCCGTACACATGTATATACATACGTCCACACACGCAAATATACATACCTACACAGCTTTCCATGGTTCACCCCAGACTCTTCACATGCCCTGATTCAATCCACTGACAGCACGTCAACCCCGGTATACCACATCGATCCAATTCACTCTATTCCTTGCCCTCCTTTCACCCTCCTGCATGTTCAGGCCCCGATCACACAAAATTTTTTTCACTCCATCTTTCCACCTCCAATTTGGTCTCCCTCTTCTCCTCGTTCCCTCCACCTCCGACACATATATCCTCTTGGTCAATCTTTCCTCGCTCATTCTCTCCATGTGCCCAAACCATTTCAAAACACCCTCTTCTGCTCTCTCAACCACGCTCTTTTTATTTCCACACATCTCTCTTACCCTTACGTTACTTACTCGATCAAACCAACTCACACACACATTGTCCTCAAACATCTCATTTCCAGCACATCCATCCTCCTGCGCACATCTCTATCCATAGCCCACGCCTCGCAACCATACAACATTGTTGGAACCACTATTCCTTCAAACATACCCATTTTTGCTTTCCGAGATAATGTTCTCGACTTCCACACATTCTTCAAGGCTCCCAGGATTTTCGCCCCCTCCCCCACCCTATGATCCACTTCCGCTTCCATGGTTCCATCCGCTGCCAGATCCACTCCCAGATATCTAAAACACTTTACTTCCTCCAGTTTTTCTCCATTCAAACTTACCTCCCAGTTGACTTGACCCTCAACCCTACTGTACCTAATAACCTTGCTCTTATTCACATTTACTCTTAACTTTCTTCTTTCACACACTTTACCAAACTCAGTCACCAGCTTCTGCAGTTTCTCACATGAATCAGCCACCAGCGCTGTATCATCAGCGAACAACAACTGACTCACTTCCCAAGTTCTTTCATCCCCAACAGACTTCATCCTTGCCCCTCTTTCCAAAACTCTTGCATTTACCTCCCTAACAACCCCATCCATAAACAAATTAAACAACCATGGAGACATCACACACCCCTGCTGCAAACCTACATTCACTGAGAACCAACCACTTTCCTCTCTTCCTACACGTACACATGCCTTACCTCCTCGATAAAAACTTTTCACTGCTTCTAACAACTTGCCTCCCACACCATATATTCTTAATATCTTCCACAGAGCATCTCTATCAACTCTCTCATATGCCTTCTCCAAATCCATAAATGCTACATGCAAATCCATTTTCTAAGTATTTCTCACATACATTCTTCAAAGCAAACACCTGATCCACATATCCTCTACCACTTCTGAAACCACACTGCTCTTCCCCAGTCTGATGCTCTGTACATGCCTTCACCCTCTCAATCAATACCCTCCCATATAATTTGCCAGGAATACTCAACAAACTTATACCTCTGTAATTTGAGCACTCACTCTTATCCCCTTTGCCTTTGTACAATGGCACTATGCACGCATTCCGCCAATGCTCAGGCACCTCACCATGAGTCATACATACATCAAATAACCTTACCAACCAGTCAATAATACAGTCACCCCCTTTTTTAATAGATTCCACTGCAATACCATCCAAACCTGCTGCCTTGCCGGCTTTCATCTTCCGCAAAGCTTTTACTACCTCTTCTCTGTTTACCAAATCATTTTCCCTAACCCTCTCACTTTGCACACCACCTCGACCAAGACACCCTATATCTGCCACTCTATCATCAAACACATTCAACAAACCTTAAACATTCAACATTCAACATTTTTTTTTTTTCTTTTTTTTTTTTTTTCCAAAAGGGTTAACAGAGGGGGGGCCAAGTGAGGATATCCCACAAAGGCCCAGTCCTCTGTTCTTAACGCTACCTCGCTAACGCGGGAAATGGCGAATAGTTTAAAAGAAAGAAATATATATATATATATATATATATATATATATATATATATATATATATATATATATATATATATATATATATATATATATATATATATATATATATATGTAGCATTTATGGATCTGGAGAAGGCATATGATAGAGTTGATAGAGATGCTCTGTGGAAGGTATTAAGAATATATGGTGTGGGAGGCAAGTTGTTCGAAGCAGTGAAAAGTTTTTATCGAGGATGTAAGGCATGTGTACGTGTAGGAAGAGAGGAAAGTGATTGGTTCTCAGTGAATGTAGGTTTGCGGCAGGGGTGTGTGATGTCTCCATGGTTGTTTAATTTGTTTATGGATGGGGTTGTTAGGGAGGTAAATGCAAGAGTTTTGGAAAGAGGTGCAAGTACGAAGTCTGTTGGGGATGAGAGAGCTTGGGAAGTGAGTCAGTTGTTGTTCGCTGATGATACAGCGCTGGTGGCTGATTCATGTGAGAAACTGCAGAAGCTGGTGACTGAGTTTGGTAAAGCGTGTGGAAGAAGAAAGTTAAGAGTAAATGTGAATAAGAGCAAGGTTATTAGGTACAGTAGGGTTGAGGGTCAAGTCAATTGGGAGGTGAGTTTGAATGGAGAAAAACTGGAGGAAGTGAAGTGTTTTAGATATCTGGGAGTGGATCTGGTAGCGGATGGAACCATGGAAGCGGAAGTGAATCATAGGGTGGGGGGAGGGGGCGAAAATTCTGGGAGCCTTGAAGAATGTGTGGAAGTCGAGAACATTATCTCGGAAAGCAAAAATGGGTATGTTTGAAGGAATAGTGGTTCTAACAATGTATGGTTGCGAGGCGTGGGCTATGGATAGAGTTGTGCGCAGGAGGATGGATGTGCTGGAAATGAGATGTTTGAGGACAATGTGTGGTGTGAGGTGGTTTGATCGAGTGAGTAACGTAAGGGTAAGAGAGATGTGTGGAAATAAAAAGAGCTTGGTTGAGAGAGCAGAAGAGGGTGTTTTGAAGTGGTTTGGGCACATGGAGAGAATGAGTGAGGAAAGATTGACCAAGAGGATATATGTGTCGGAGGTGGAGGGAACGAGGAGAAGAGGGAGACCAAATTGGAGGTGGAAAGATGGAGTGAAAAAGATTTTGTGTGATCGGGGCCTGAACATGCAGGAGGGTGAAAGGAGGGCAAGGAATAGAGTGAATTGGAGCGATGTGGTATACCGGGGTTGACGTGCTGTCAGTGGATTGAATGAAGGCATGTGAAGCGTCTGGGGTAAACCATGGAAAGCTGTGTAGGTGTGTGTATTTGCGTGTGTGGACGTATGTATATACATGTGTATGGGGGGGTTTGGGCCATTTCTTTCGTCTGTTTCCTTGCGCTACCTCGCAAACGCGGGAGACAGCGACAAAGCAAAAAAAAAAAAAATATATATATATATATATATATATATATATATATATATATACAGTGAAAGTTTTGCGGAAGATGAAGTCCACCAAGGCGGTGGGTTTGAATGGTATGACAATAGAATTTATTAAAAAGGTGGATGACTCTGTTGTTGATTGGTTAGCAAGGATATTCATTGTATGTATGGACCATGGTGAAGTGCCTGAGGATTGGCGGAATGCCTGCATAGTGCCATTGTACAAAGGCAAAGAGAATAAAGGTGAGTGCTCAAACTACAGAGGCATATGTTCGTTGAGTATTCCTGGGAAATTATATGGTAGGGCATTGATTGAGAGGGTAAAGGCATGTACAGAGCATCAAACTGGTGAAGAGCAGTGTGGTTTCAGAAGTGGTAGAGGATATGAGGATCAGGTGTTTGCTTTGAAGAATGTGTGTGAGAAATATTAGAAAAACAGATGGATTTGTATGTAGCATATATGGATCTGGTGAAGGCATAAGAGAGGGTTGACAGAGATGCTTCGGGGAAGGTCTTACAAATATATGGTGTAGGAGGTAAGCTGCTAGAAGCATTGAAAAGTTTTTACTAAGGATGTAAGGCATGTGTACGAGTAGGAAGAGAGGAGAGTGATTGATTCCCAGTGAAGATATGTCTGTGGCAGGGTGTGTGATGTTCCCATTGTTGTTTACTTTGTTTATGGGTGGGGTGGCTAGGGAGGTAAATGCAAGAGCTCTGGAGAGAGCAGACCCGCTCATCCCTGGTTGGGGATGATCGAGTCTGGGAAGTGAGTCAGTTGTTATTCGCCGATGATGCAGGTCTGGTGGCTGATTCGAGGGAGAAACTGCAAAAGTTGGTGACTGATTTTGAAAAAGTGTGTGAAAGGAGAAATTTGAGAGTAAAATGAATAAGAGCAAGGTCATTAGGTTCAGTAGGGTTGAGGGACAAGTTGATTGGGATGTCAGTTTGAATGGAGAAAAATTGGTGGAAGTGAAGCGTTTCAGAAATCTGGCAGTGGACTTAGTAGGGAATGGAACCATGGAAGCGGAAGTGAGTCACAGGGTGAGGGAGTGGCCAAAGATTCTTTAAGCAATGAATAATGTGAGGAAGGAAAGGACGTTATCTCTGAGATCAAAAATGGGTATATTTGAAGGAATAGTAGTTCCAACAATATGGGTTATAGATAGGGTTGTACGGAGGAGGGTGGATGTGTTGGAAATGAAAACGTTTGAAGACAATGTGTGGTGTGAAGTGGTTTGATCGAGAAAGTAATGAATGGGTAAGAGGGATGTGAGGAAATAAAGAGTGTGGTTGAGAGAGCGGAAGAGGATGTGTTGAAATGGTTTGGACATATGGAGAAAATGAGTGTGGAAAGATTGACAAAGAGGATATCATATGTGTCAGAGGTGGAGGGAACAAGGAGAAGCGGGAGACTGTTGAGTCTTAGCTTATGTAATGCTTGGCAAAATTTCATCACTCCAGCTGACTGAGGGAATTCCATGAGTGACGCAAGAGAAGAAGGCCGAAGACGGCAGACCTGGGCTACTGGACACGATCTGCTCTCTTTACTTGGCTGGGAAGAAGTTCATTAAGTGTTCCTTCAGTGTCTTAGCTGCAGTATTTTCTTTAAAGAAACGATTTCTTTTTTTTTGAATGAATGTCATAAGAATTACTCGAATGTTACGAAATGGAGATATTGCGTTCACTTGAAATTTTTCAAAGAACCCGATGAAATTCTCCGAGTGGTGAGTTTGTCTCAGATGAGATTAATTTTTCTTTGGAAATAACTGAAGCACAGAGATAAACGATAAGAGTAAAGAAGGAGAGAAAGAGAGAAAGGTAGAAGGTAAAAGAAAAAAGGGGTAAAAAAAAAAAAGTGAAAACAGTAGATGGATAGTGTGTACCCACCTGCCAGTGAACACCATGCGGAAGGACTGGTGCGTAGCACTTAACCGCATCAAGTAGGAGAAATATAGTAATATCTTTGAGACAGAAAAAATGACAAAGCAACCTAGATAGATGAATTCTCAAGTAAACTAACTGTTCATCAGTACCCAGCACCAGTGTAGGAAGGTTACTCCTCCTCCCTGGTTTCTGGCAGGAGACAAGAAGCAAAAGCTGATGAGGAACCTGAGAGCAAATTTGCTTACGCGCAAGAGCTCAACTTAAGTTAAGACAATATATACATTTTGATACATCCCTTATTGGTGACGTCTCTAGTAACATTGCCTGGAGGTTACTCCTGGTGTTCAGTGACTGGCTTGTGATAAGTGTGTAAAGACCTCCTAGCAAAAGCTGATTGATGGTTTGCTAAAATAGGAAAGTCCACCTTTTGTATGAAAGATCATATTCATGTGCTAAACCCTGCCCTTTGAACTAGGAAATCCATCCTCATTTTCCGAAAATTCGCACTTTTTATTGGAGGTGGTTTCCATGAATAAGGAAGCGTAATATATTTTGTTGTGGGATGAGGAGCACTTCGTTGTGTAGATTGCAACAGCAAACAACCTAGTTTGTCAGGAAGAATAGTCCGCATTGCTGCTGTTAACAACTTGCCACAGTTACTTTATGATTCCGATCCCACTCGAGTGAGGTGTCTTAGAAAACCCAGCAGACTATGTGCAGAATCTCACTACTCACAACTCTCTGCTGTGCGAAGGAAAAGTCTCCTGAGCTGAAACGATCACGAGAATAAAGCTGAGCTAGTGTTGAAACTATGTTGAATTATTTTTTCCTCTCGGATATGTTTAAAGACAGAATGTCAAAATCTATCAGTGTGTTGGTGGCGGCAACATCATAAGCGACTCATCACAGGGGAAAAAGTTCACTCAGTGAACCACAAGCTTTTATTCACCCAAGGAAAGTTTCTTGTGCAAATTTTCTTTTTTAGCTGTAATTGGTTTCGGACCTTTTCGGTCATTTCCATCATGCAGTATGATAGGTGCTGTTGGGATACTGTTGTATTCCCTCGTGCAAACCAAGAATTTTGCTGCGATCGTGCGACCTACTGTAGGTGGGTGGCCCTCGCATGGCCAGGCAGAGTGGGTGGCCCTCGCGTGGCCCAACATCTTGAGTGGATGTCTCTTGTTTGACCCTGCAGTGTGAGTGGGCATCCCTCGTGTGACCCATCAATGAGCCTGGGCGTCCCAAGCGTGATCAAGGAGCTTGAGATAGAAGCAGAATCCCATTTGGTGGACAGAGAAATAAATAACTCTGAAGCCCCCGCTATAACACACCAGTTGTGTATAATTCTTATCCCCTGACCTCTGTTAAATCAGTCTTTATAGCAAGAGATTATCAAAGAAAATCAAATCATCAAATTCTATTTTGAATAATGACACCTTTTGCATATTTGGTAAATCTTTAGAGAAATTATCCAAGATTTACGTCAGTTTGGCTCGACCCAGTTGTCGTTTGGCTCTTGAATATATCGATAAGGAACTGTGTCCATCCACTATTTGCTTCGCCCCCGTGGGAAGACCCGCTGAACCAATACCAATCAGGTTTAGGAGCATCAAAAGATTTATTTCTTTTTAAAGCTAAAAACGAGTTACCGGAACTTGAACTGGCACAGAGTGAAACAGTTGACTTCTAGCCATAACCTCATCCATTTGGTTGAGTTGAAATATATATGTGCTCTTTTCTGGTCGCTCACACAATTGTACATGTACTCTAGAATGGAGGTTTGTATCGTCCCCACAGAACAATTCTAATGAACTTTTATCAGACATGAATGAAATGAAGTAAAACAAGATAAGATTTATAAGTTCTTGAAGAACTTTTCCTTCTCACCAGTTATTTATATCTCTAAATTTATCATATATGATGCAGAAGAATACTTTCAGCAAGTAACATCATGACACATAACAGAATGACATAAGGATATCATCAGGTGTCATGCAGTAGATGTCATGAAGTCACGTGATGAGAATATCCTTGGGAGAAAGTCATCAGGTGTCGTTATGAGGACTCATCGTGACTTTTTTTTCGATAGCAAATAATATCAAGAGGACGTCACGAACTTATATACAGGAGTGACAATGTAGGGCAACATACTTATCGTTAAGCAACATTAGGAAAACTTGACCATTTAAAGCACTAAGAACATCACTAACGAACATGATATGGACGTCACAGGAAAGTTGGAAATTACCAAGTAACATTAGGTTAACGTAAGCCGTTTTTCTCCTGTCTTACTAAGCACTACCAAGTAATATTAGGAGATCATCAGAAGGTAAGTAAGGCGGTATCAGCAAGCGGTGTATTATCTGGTAATGCCATGACGACGTCACTAAGAATAGTTTCTAAGACATTATTGATTAAATGATTATAAGAGAACAGCTTGTAGTGGGGTAACTTGATGGTTAGGGCTACATGTACCTAAGCGTACCATCAGGAGCAAGCATGACAATGGCCGCTGCTCCTCCTGCAACTACACTTCCCCTTTCAATTTGCGTCTCTGACTTTCTTATTGACGGTGACGAACCATTTGGTTTCCAAGATATTCTTGTGCCACTGGAACAGACTTTAGGGTTACTCGTCTCTGCTTATGCGTTTATGTACTAATGACGGAGAGCGAGAGTCCCAGCCGGCCGGAATCCTCTTTTTGGGAGCAAAGGTCGGGTAAGTTCACTTCTCAGTCCCGGATGGTGCAGCTAGCCTTAAGTGGCTGAATGGGAACTACACTTTGCTGGATATTTGCCGCACAATGTCATCCTAGGGACACTAGCAGTAGTAGCAGCAGACACTGAGAACTGCTACTACTACTAGTAGTAATAGTATAATAGTATCATCATTATCATATTATTCCTCACATGGAATTTCATGACCCTCCACATCACTTACGCCAATCTCATAATACATCACCCAGCCCTACTAAATTACCCACCCTAACTGACATCACCCACGTGCAACCTATGCTATATCACGCCACCTCAATCTGTCAACGCTGTACCATGCTGTATCATACCATCGCCCACCAGCCATCAACAGTGCACAGCACCATATCATTCCCAACGATTCACAGCACCAAATTCGGTCACGACCCTCACATTGACCACGCTATATCATATCAACTCGAAGAACCAAAATATCTACAACCTTCACACGACACCTCACCTGACCATTCTACACCACAGCATTCATCACCAGGACAGATCGCCAGCGTGGTTCACATCACACCATCTTACCTCCCCATACCTCATCACTCCGACACACCATCAGCATCACACCACCAGAATGATTCACACCAGACCATCTTACCACACCATACCCCATCATCCCATACCTCATCACCAGCACCACATCATTAACATGGTTCACTTCACCCCATATTACCACCCCATACCTCATCACTCCAGCAAACCACCAACACCACATTGCCTAAACCACCTCACCACTAGACACCACAACCTTCACTAGCAGAACTTGCTGCTGCAAAAGCTTTTGAAAGTAATATTCACTTTCGAATTTTTTTCATTGAATTTCGAGGGAATTTTATTCTCTTGTCAACTTTATTTAACGGAAAGTTCAGGTCAAGGCAAAAGTACATAGAGGGGTGACAGATGCTGAAGTATTTACACTGACCAAATGGGAGGTACGTTATTGGTAATATGTAAGGATAAACTTTGAGCTTCAGACTGGCAACTTACCATCTCTATATCAATGTTGGTACGTTACTGCAACATGGTTAAGGTGGGGTCAGTGGTTGAAAGGTAGCATATTACAACATTACATTTTGATGGTTCGTTGAAAGAACTGAAAATCTCGTTATCAAACGTCGATAGAATTAGATCTAGTGTTTAATAAAGTATCTTTTTGTGAGACATAAGTAAGTAATCTTTGAAACCAATGTTGACAGTATGGGTTGACTGCAGTCTAAAATGTGATTACGATGAAGTGAAAAATATCTTGCCCTCCATGAAATTGATAGTGATCATCTAAGAATCACTGGCAATGACTTTCCTTATATTCAATATTTCACTGATTGGATAATCTATGACGATTTAATCATCTACCAAAAAAAGGGTAAATTCTGAAGTCCTATTGACATGAAATTTTTTGTTATATTCTAATGCTTAATAAGTATGCATTTTTCATCAAAGAGGATATTATGAACTTCTGTCTATGTTTGATATTTTGATGCACTTAATATAAGAATACACGTTTCTTTTCCCTAAACCTGACTAATGGCGCACTTTTGTCCAAACAGATCCTGCCATCATCATCATCACCATTACTTTTAGATTCCTGCCGGCTATCACTTCCATAACTCTGCAGGAATAATGACAATGACTGTTCTCTGCACCTGCCCATTATTCCCAGAAAATACTGTCTTCTGAGAGCTTCATTTGATAGGTTCAGCAGTTAACTTTGGGAACAGTGACCATATTTGGTAACGAGAAGAATATGATAAAGTAAAGTAGGAACTTGATCTTTCACAGAAGGAAAGTCCGTGTTAGGGACTTTTTACAGCGATCAACATCCACACGGCAAGCACGTAGCTTTATTATGGGAAAATAGATTTATCTATGCTGGCGGTGACAAAAGCGTCGCCAGCTCTTAACTGCTTTAACTTTACAGTTCTACACCGTTCGGGCTTCACTCCTCATCTAGCACCTCAACTCTTCCCATCCCAACCATTATTCCATCACCTCCTCTTTCAGTGTCCAGTTCTTTTCGTATCATTCATCTACCCCTAACATGCTCTCATCCAGCACCCAAATTCTCTTTCGCCACCACTTCGCCTTCACCTTGCATGCCATTTATCCTGTTCCTTTACCACCCAATCACCGGTAAAAGCTTCACAAGCTTCTCCCACCAATCCCTCACGCAGTAAGCCACATCCTTCTATACCGTATGCCCCTCCAAACACCCTACCTTTCTTGCTCCCTCACCTTGCATTCCATCTACGAATAAGTAAAGTAACCCAAATTGTTGGAGATGAAGGAAAGATGCAAAGGTCACTCTAGGGAATATTGAGAGTGGTTATGAAGGATGGGATAATGATATCTATCTGTTTGAGCGAAAAGACAGAACAGCGGAATGAGTTAAGAAAAAGGTTAAATTATTGACAGTTCAACGGTGAGCGTTGTTTGTTGTGATATCAAACGATAGTATAGGAAATAAATGAAAGAACCGTTAGGTGTTGAAGGTTTATAGGAGAGATGGGGCAAGTGAAAGAAACTTTCACACATGATGTTTAGGAATCTCTCTCATTAGATTAAAGAGCTCCTAGAATTACATGGATGTAGGATAAGGCTATATTTATCTAGTTGTAATAAGTACAGATACGTCCCATGTCGTAAGTTCCATCGTGAGAAAGGAGGATGATTGGATGCAAGCAGAGAGTGTTCTCGCACCGAGTTGACGCTGATTGATTTTGTGAGTGGAATTTTGTAACGCTGAGTTGTGAATGATGATATTCGTGAGTTTCAACCGTTGATGTGCGAGAACAAAGATACTTGTCAGTCAAAATATTAACCTAATATGAGAACTTTCATGGATCATTGGTACAAGACATTAAAGTACAGTAAGTCGATACATTTAAAATTCTCGAACTGGTACAGCATTACAACATAGTAAACACAACAGTACGGTAGAGGTAGTTTCAGTAATATAGCCTCAGACAGCTGTGCTATACATTATGGATGAACACTGAAACATAATGGGTGACAATACTACGACAGTCTGAGTAAGTACTTTTGTAATACTAAAGATTGAAACACATAATGAGACAAAAGTATAACATTATATCATAAGCCAAAACTAAAACATTATGCGCAAAAGCTTAATCATATTGTGAATCAAAGCTGGATCATATTATGAGTGATATATCAATACACTTTAGTTTTTACTGAAACGATTCCATTTCCTCAGTCAACTGTGGAGTGCTTTTATGTTTCCCCCTCATGCCGCTGGGCTTTGGAGTGACAGCTGTGTTCGAGCTTCACCAAGGCTGGCTGGTGTTACCCTCTAGTTTCTTCGCTTCAGTACTACGCTTTACCACATTTCTCCGATTTCCATTGCCCCAAGTACGGCTCTTTGTTATACAACTTTCACTATCAGCAGAGTATAGAAACAAAATAACGTGTCAACAACAAAACCGCAGCAGGTACATCAAGATGGTGGAAAGAGTGTTCTAGTAGGAGGAAGGTATTGCTATAGCTAGATATCCAATTCCCAAATTTCACGTAAACTTGATACAAAATTTTGTATGTCGATATGATAAACGCCGGCCACCTTCTGCTCTGCATAAACCAATTTTCAAAATAGTTTTCCAATACCAGATATTCAGGGAACATGAATATTGATGGTAGGCTAGTTCTCCCTCTCCCTCATGTGCAACGAGACACTTGAAAACCTTGCTGATCTCGTTCTCGTTGCATCAAGCTTCACTTTCTCGAGCCGCAGTATCTCATACTTCAGTGCCTCATGCCTCTCTCTCTCTCTCTCTCTCTCTCTCTCTCTCTCTCTCTCTCTCTCTCTCTCTCTCTCTCTCTCTCTCTCTGATGACTATTGATATTGTATTGGCCATCAAGGCAGCACGAAGAACATCCTAAGTATTTAGCTTAACAACAGTGGTTTAGGTATTACGGGCAATAACTTCTCATATTCATACAGAAGAATATTTTTGTCATTACTCATACATAAAAGTTAATCTAATGATGAAAGCCCAGCTGAGATACTTGCCAGTAGGTATATGATTCCTTGGTAACCCTATTATCTAAATTGTGATACATAAAAAAGTTACATTATAGAAAGGGAGGCAGTGCAAGTTATAATTCTTAAAGGAAGATGTAAAATTAGCTGTAGACCTGGTATCCTTTAGGTAAATGGACAGAACAGATTTCTGTGACAGACGATTACGTGTTTGGTACTTGCAATGCTTCTACGGCGCTGGTAGCATAATCTTGATGTGCTGCTTCCATAGTTAGGAGAAGGTAGTTAGGTAAAACTATTTTGATGAAAATAAGGATAGAGAATTTTCACATTTGGGTCGACAGGAAATTCTATTAACTGTGTATGAGCTTGGTGAGCGAGAGACGGAACATCTACGATTAAGTTATCTCGCTTGAAGATATTAAGAACAGGGCATACTGAGATCTTGGAAACGTGTCATATAGTAAAGGGTGCGCGATGTCTACATGGTTGTTTAATTTGTTTATGGATGGGGTTGTTAGGGAAGTGAATGCAAGAGTTTTGGAAAGAGGGGCATGTATGAAGTCTGTTGTGGATGAGAGAGCTTGGGGAGTCAGTTGTTGTTTGCTGATGATACAGCGCTGGTGGCTGATTCGGGCAAGAAACTGCAGAAGCTGGTGACTGAGTTTGGTAAAGTGTGTGAAGGAAGAAAGCTGAGAGTAAATGTGAATAAGAGCAAGGTTATTAGGTACAGTAGGGTTGAGGGACAAGTCAACTGGGAGGTAAGTCTGAATGGAGAAAAACTGGAGGGAGTGAGGTGTTTTAGATATCTGGGAGTAGATTTGGCAACGGATGGAACCATGGAAGCGGAAGTGAATCATAGGGTGGGGGAGGGGGCGAAAGTTCTGGGAGCGTTGAAGAATGTCTGGAAGTCGAGAACATTATCTCGGAAAGCGAAAATGGGTATGTTTGAAGGAATAGTGGTTCCAACAATGTTATATGGTTGCGAGGCGTGGGCTATAGATAGAGTTATTGCGGAGGAGGGTGGATGTACTGGAAATGAGATGCTTGAGGACAATATGTGGTGTGAGGTGGTTTGATCGAGTAAGTAATAATAGGGTAAGAGAGATGTGTGGTAATAAAAAGAGTGTGGTTGAGAGAGCAGAAGAGGGTGTTTTGAATGGTTTGGTCACATAGAGAGAATGAGTGAGGAAAGATTGACAAAGAGGATACATGTGTCAGAGGTGGAGGGAACGAGGAGAAGTGGAGAAGTGGAGACCAAATTGGAGGTGAAAAGATGAAGTGAAAACATGCAGGAGGATGAAAGGCGGGCAAGGAATAGAGTGAACTGGAACGATGTGGTATACAGCGGTCGACGTGCTGTCAATGGATTGAACCAGTGCGTGTGAAACGTCTGGGGTAAACCATGGAAAGTTCTGTGGGGCCTGGGTGTGGAAAGGGAGCTGTGGTTTCGGTGCATTATTACATGACAGCTAGAGACTGAGTGTGAACGAATGTGGCCTTTGTTTTCATTTCCTAGCGCTACCGCGCACACAAGCGGGGGGAGGGGGTTGTTTCTTCATGCGTGGTGGAGTGGCGATGGGAATGAATAAAGGCAGACGGTATGAATTATGTACATGTGTATATATGTATATGTCTGTGTGTGTATATATATGTATAAGTTGAGATGTATAGGTATGTATATTTGCGTGTGTGGACGTGTATGTATATACATGTGTTTGTGGGTGGGTTGGGCCATTCTTTCTTCTGTTTCCTTGCACTATCTCGCTAACGCGGGAGACAGCGACAAAGCAAAATGAATATGAAATAGAAAAGCAATATATATATATATATATATATATATATATATATATATATATATATATATATATATATATATATATATATATATATATATATATATATATATATATATTTCTTTTTTTTTTTTTTTTGCTTTGTCGCTGTCTCCCGCGTTTGCGAGGTAGCGCAAGGAAACAGACGAAAGAAATGGCCCAACCCACCCCCATACACATGCCTTGATTCAATCCACTGACAGCACGTCAACCCCGGTATACCACATCGATCCAATTCACTCTATTCTTTGCCCTCCTTTCACCCTCCTGCATGTTCAGGCCCCGATCACACAAAATCTTTTTCACTCCATCTTTCCACCTCCAATTTGGTCTCCCTCTTCTCCTCGTTCCCTCCACCTCCGACACATATATCCTCTTGGTCAATCTTTCCTCACTCATTCTCTCCATGTGACCAAACCATTTCAAAACACCCTCTTCTGCTCTCTCAACCATGCTCTTTTTATTTCCACACATCTCTCTTACCCTTACGTTACTTACTCGATCAAACCACCTCACACCACACATTGTCCTCAAACATCTCATTTCCAGCACATCCATCCTCCTGCGCACAACTCTATCCATAGCCCACGCCTCGCAACCATACAACATTGTTTGAACCACTATTCCTTCAAACATACCCATTTTTGCTTTCCGAGATAATGTTCTCGACTTCCACACATTCTTCAAGGCTCCCAGAATTTTCGCCCCCTCCCCCACCCTATGATCCACTTCCGCTTCCATGGTTCCATCCGCTGCCAGATCCACTCCCAGATATCTAAAACACTTCACTTCCTCCAGTTTTTCTCCATTCAAACTCACCTCCCAATTGAATTGACCCTCAACCCTACTGTACCTAATAACCTTGCTCTTATTCACATTTACTCTTAACTTTCTTCTTTCACACACTTTACCAAACTCAGTCATCAGCTTCTGCAGTTTCTCACATGAATCAGCCACCAGCGCTGTATCATCAGCGAACAACAACTGACTCACTTCCCAAGCTCTCTCATCCCCAACAGACTTCATACTTGCCCCTCTTTCCAAAACTCTTGCATTCACCTCCCTAACAACCCCATCCATAAACAAATTAAACTACCATGGAGACATCACACACCCCTGCCGCAAACCTACATTCACTGAGAACCAATCACTTTCCTCTCTTCCTACACGTACACATGCCTTACATCCTCGATAAAAACTTTTCACTGCTTCTAACAACTTGCCTCCCATACCATATATTCTTAATACCTTCCACAGAGCATCTCTATCAACTCTATCATATGCCTTCTCCAGATCCATAAATGCTACATACAAATCCATTTGCTTTTCTAAGTATTTCTCACATACATTCTTCAAAGCAAACACCTGATCCACACATCCTCTACCACTTCTATATATATATATATATATATATATATATATATATATATATATATATATATATATATATATATATATGATATAATTAGATCCATATATAATATGGCCAGGAACAGCGCATACTGTTGTCTGTGACATGTCGGCGACCATGATTAAAAGAGGAAAAACATATGAAGATTAAAATGATTTAGCAACATCCTTTGGGCTTTGGACCTAGAGCCGGATTCCCGACAAAGAAAAATGTATATCCCAAGAAATTTACTCGAACTGAGCGCAATTTCACAATATTTTCCTTTATGAGTCTTAGTAAGGCTAAAGCTATTTTGGCAAGGCTAAAACGACACGCCATTCCCCCATTACCTCGAGTTTTCTTTCTTAAATACAAGAAAAATGTTGTAGACTAGGAGATAAAGATCGTTTTATCTTTTTATGTTCTTCTCTAATCGGAACAACGCAAATTATGAATGAAAAGAAACTTTAAGGAAATTTAGAATGACAGTGTACGCATGGTAGAATAACACAGTTAACTGTTGACCTTATGCTGGGGGAAAGTGTACGGATGACAATCTGTCCGGATACTGGAATTTTACTAATGTAGATGGACCAGGAACTTTCCTATAGGAGGATACATTGTGTAGATGATGCAAATGGGAAATCTATCCCTGAGGAGATGGGAAACCTGCTTTCTTAAGAGGAAGAGACTACATTTTCTAGGAGAACCGTGTGACAACAAATCATGAGGGTAAAAGAAAGAATGTAAAGACAGCATGTGAAAATGGGGAGGACAGATGTGTGGTGCATGTAGGGAAATATGATGGGGAGCTCAGGAGCTTGATTTCAATGAGATAAAAGTAGAACAACTTTCTTGCCACAAAAGGTCTGGGTACCACTTCAACACTCCTAATTATGAACGGTCGTTTTTTTCTGGGCGGCTGCTGTCTACAACTTACACACCCTGCCAAGAAAAGATTTTTCTGCCTCTCTCTCTCTCTCTCTCTCTCTCTCTCTCTCTCTCTCTCTCTCTCTCTCTCTCTCTCTCTCTCTCTCTCTCTCTCTCTCTCTCTCTCTCTCTCTCTCTCTCTCTCTATCCTGACAACCCTGTCTTCACACACAAATCACAGACATTCTTCCATCCTAACACCACCTGCACTCACGAACTCACTCTATCCTCTTGTCTCACTACCTGAGAGCCTGAGAGTAAAGCTGGAGTGATCTATCAGACTCCCTAGAATGTATTTGATTCCTCCATTCATTTTTTTATATCATTTAGTTACTGAAGGGTATGTTACTCCTCAAAACACTTACTAAATGACAATTTACACTGCAGATTGAAACTTCCAAGCAAACTGCAGATGAGGCCGCATGGTGGACCATCCTGGGTCCAACATCAGCCAAGGTCAGCAGATCAGCTAAAACTTTGCGCGACGTTGGCCAGACTTTGAGTGCGCTTATATCCTGTCCGTCTTAGTCAAGATAGAAAAATAATATATACACAACACCTTATCTTGCATTACCCTTCGCCTATGGTAAATCTGAATAATTATCCATTAGATTTTAAGAAACATTACTATTGAAAATTCGCTTCCTTGAGTGTACAGGGGAACCTGTAGTATTCTTAATATTGCATCTCAAACAAAGTTTAGTCAAGATGATTTATTACTGATAGTCCTACGATGTTATCCTTATATGTATGCGGTTTGTTACTTACTGAAGAACGATGAACACATATTTGTCATAAAGAATTTGGTATAGAAAGACACATTGTTATATAATATCCCAGGTACGAAAATAAAGCACCAAGTACTAATGCAAAAATGTTTTGACTTTATAATTTGATTCTGTCATAACGCATGATGAAAGAAAGTAAGAGTCCGATCTGACGAAGTATCAGAAATGGAAATTTATTTTGTAGTGCGGAAACGGTTGTAATTGAAACTCATCTGCACTTCTTTGTCGGAGACGCATTTTTGCACAATCACTATTTTTTCCACGTGTGAACGCCACAGATTTACATGCCATACACTCTTGAGGTTTTAAGGTGAATGAGGAAGTTTTTGAGAGACTGCTTTAAGAAAGGCAAGCTAAAGAAGCACTTGAGAGAATGATCTGTGGAAGAGTGATTTTGGTATGTGCTACAGAAGCGTGGGTCTATAGCTCGAGATGAGATGAGAGTGACACCGGTTTTTATGGATTTATTGAACACAAGTAAGAAAATTGGTGGACCGAAAGAATGATGAATGAAGTGCTAAGAAGTCCAAGCATGATAATAAAAGTGCCCAATGAAGGAAACTTAAAGGTCTGTGTAATCGTGGATTACTATGGAACGGAGATGTTAAAGACATAACTGAAAGATTACATGCGAGTGAAATAAGAGGAGAGACAGGAAGAAAGGAAACGAAATGTAGTAGAATGAAGATCATCACATGTGTCGGAAGGATTATTTTGTGAAGATGCGTTGTGATCATAGTTGTTTAAACTTTAGAATATCCCAGTATGAAGCAGTTGTGTCTTGAGTATGTAATCGTACTCAGGCATAACTAAATGTTCGGGATATATCCCACTGATCAATAGCACCTTTAAGGTAACATCCGTGGAGATATGTCACAAGACTTACAAGACTTGTAGTGTTATGTACCAGAACGTTCTTAATGTTCATCAATAAACTTTCCAAGAAATTAACGTTCTGTATTAGACCCTGAAGGATTTAACAAAGTCATCATTGTCCCTTGCCTAATATCTCTGAGTAATTCATATTAAGAATACAATGAAATTCTTCAAATGGAAATATATCACACTTATCAGAAGTCACCACTGATTTGGTCTTCCAAAGTAGGTTGACATATTAAAGCAATATTGGATAGCTATCGTAATTTTACATGAAATAAATCTCGGTTCAAAACTCTTTAAAATAAAATGAAATATATATATATATATATATATATATATATATATATATATATATATATATATATATATATATATATATATATATATATATATATATATATATATATATATATATATATATATATATATATATATATATATCAGCCTCAAAGTTTGTTCCACTAGAACCCTTAAGATCACATTATAATTATGAAAAGTTAAGGTAAGTAATCATAAAGAAATCACTGTTACTTCGGATAGGAATATATCATTATTATCTTAAAGAGTTGTTCTTGAGTCTTTGAGTTTGTCTTTGAGTTGAAAGATATTTTGACAAATCTGTCAAAGGTTCGGCTATGGTAATTTTCTTGATTTTCATAAGTCATCAGACAACTTCTTATGATACTTAGCAAAACTATACTGACATGTCTTCCGTAAATGTAAACAAAAAATGATAAAGTTCATTGAAAATCATATAAAAAAAAAACATTTTCATTGTGCTCACACCAGACAAATGTAACAATATACTTTAAATGACTTCAGCCAGGAATACAAAAAACGTCTCACCTGGAGTCTTAGACTAAGTTTTCCTGTACAATTTGAAAGAGAATTCTTCGAACATCTGAGAAATATGCGAGCAATATACGTGAGCGTCGAGTTCTACTTTCCCTCGAATCTTATTTACAAGTCGTTAACAAGCAGGAGTTTTCAAAAAAAATTTACCATTTCATATGCAGATTAACCCCTGGGACGACAGCTTGCGGCACAGACAAGCACACACATAGGCATGATACACATATCATCTTGCTGGATAACAACTACAAGAATATGTATGTGAGAGAGACCTAGGAGTCGTCGTTGTAAGTTGTTCGCCAAAGTCCCACATTAAGGGAACTATAAAGAAGACAAACTGTTTGCTAGCAAATGATAAGATTAGACTTGATGTACGAATAAGAAAGCACGCAGTGAACATTTCACATCTTCATTTAGGCTAAAGTTGAAGTATACTTAAGTCTATTCCTCGCACTAAATGAAACAAAAAGAAGTGAGCGACGGTCTAGAGGAAGGCAATAAAGATGGCACCAGAATTATGAAAGATGACTCACAGCGAGAGGTCAGAGGCCATAAATTTGTCCATCATAAAGGAAGGAAGAATATATGACAACTTGAACACAACCTTTAAATTCTAAAACTAACTTGATGAGGCCAACAGTGATCACTTCTTCGAGAGATGCATAGATACAGGGGCCAATTGCCATAACATAGAATGAAGCATGAAACTTAAGAGGAATTATGTAAAGAAGTGCTTTTATGGTATAAACATTAGATGAAGAGAATATATCGAGTGATGGGGCAATGAATATATAGAGCACACGTAAATAAAAAAAAAAAGTATGGTAGGTTGAGAAAGTTCAGGAGATGGAGCCCTGCGAGTTTACAATGCCCTCCTGGTATTGTGCAATTTTTTTCGAAAAAACATCATTTCATATACACATTTCACAAACAATACGCACCAACACACACGAGCCTCCTTGGTGTATCGGTTAGGTTACTGACCATCACGCGCGAGTCGCCTGGGATTGAGCCTGCTTAGGTTCGAATGCTGGTCGTGGCAGCCTGTCCACAATCCACCCAGCTGTTCATACTCCCACAAGGGGAAGGTCGATAGAATGGATACGTGGCATAAGTTAAGTGCGTGTGTGTGTGTGTGTGTGTGTGTGTGTGTATGTGCGTGTGTGTGTGTGTGGGTGGGTGTGTGCGCGTGTGTGGACACATGCAAGGTTAAGAATACTAGGCATTACGAGCGTAAAACTCTCTCCACGTAAAGCACAAATGATAATCACACACCCATGAACACACACACACACACACACACACACACACACCTATTCCTAGAGTACCGTATTAGGAGAGGTCAAACTGCTGGCGAACACCCGAATAGAATTCAAGTATATGAATAAGGAAATATTTATCAAGTTGCTTTTATCCTGCATAAGAAATGATATGCTTCTAAAGAAACTCAGAGAGCTAACAGAGAAGATCCAGAGGAGGCAA